>NC_090022.1:269136175-269440675 GCF_037176765.1 Anolis sagrei
TTGGGAGAGACTGCATGGGCTATCTAGTTCACCCCCCTGCCATGCAGGAAAAACACAAAGTACCCTGCATGAAAGCCTCTGAAGAAGAAGCTTCCACCACACTCCAAGGGAGAGAGTTCCATTGTTGAACAGCTCTTACAGTCAATAGGTTCTTCCAAAGGTTCCAGTGGAATCTCCTTTCCTGTAATTTGTAGTCACTCTCCTCTAGACACATTCCAACTTGTCAAACTGTTTCTTAAATTGTGTTACCCAGAATTGGACACAATATTCCAGGTGAGTACTGACCAAACCAAAATGATTTCCCTTGAATTAGACACTATACTCTTTTTGATGCAACCCAAAATCTTATTGGCTTTTTAAGCTGCATCACATTGTTGGCTCATGCTCAATTTTTTTGTCCACTTTTGATTCCATCACATGATTTTTTTCTGCTTCTCGGCACTGTTGGCATGCTGGCAGCATGGAGTCTACCAGAGTCCATCAAATGACACAGGCTACTTCTGGTGGGGCTCTAGTGGCAGCACTGAAAAGCAGAGCTCCAAAGAATCTGGTGCATATCTGACTCCTCATACAAGAAGCCAGGAAGGATACGGCATCAGGCCAGGGACAGCACAAAAAACATTATTCGATGGGATCCTATGACCACCGACAGTAAGGGGATGACACCTTACGTAGTCCTATGGTTTCCTCTGCTGTCTCCTGGCTTCTCAAGCTCCATGTGATGAGGCCCTAAGACACAAAGATCTTTTCAAATGGACCTCTGTTGAGCTAGGTATCACACATCCTGTATCTGTGCATTTGTCAGGGCCATGTGGCAGGAGGAGGAGGAGGCTTGCCTCCAAGTAGCAGAGGTTGGCCTCATGGTGGAACTGCCTGACATGAGTGCTACTGCAAAGCAGGAACCAGGCTCTGCAGAAGCAGCTGAGCATGAGCAGAATGAGGCTTTTCAGGGGAAGAGCAGGACTTAACATTCCCCACCCAGTTACAACTCAGAATGGATATGATTCAGCTGCACATGTCAAAGAGGTTGGCCTAAAAGAATTATCAGCAGTAGGACTCTTGCAGAGACAGCATAAATTTGGACATTTGTAACAGTACCTTGCTGCAATCAGTAGTCATGGTGGATGTTCCAGCTGGTGATCTTGGCTCTTGAACCTTGGATTTTGTGTATTGGACAATTAGTGAGCTTTTTGTGTATTCTACGTTGGACTGGACTCTTGGATTACTCCCTGTGCCTGCTACTCTGTGGATGACCCTGGACTTTGTGTATTGCATAGTTGATGAGCTTCATTTGTTTTTTACCCTCGGACCGGATGTAAGAAATGGCTTTAGCTCATTGACAGCATTTCGTTTTTTCTGCCTAAGTGTCGTATCTTATATTTCTCCTTGTTAGAATTAATTTTGTTCATTTTGGCCTAGCTCTCTAATCTGTCAAAGTAGTTTTGAATTCTGTTTTCTTCTGTAGTATTAGCTATCCTTCCAAATTCAGTGTCATCTGAAAACTTGATAAGTATGCCTTCTAAAACTTCATCTACGTCAAGGATAAAGATGTTGAACAGCACAGTCACTTCTTTCCAGGATGAATAGGAATCAGTGGTGAGCACCTAACAGTAGTAGTCTCTAGCCCTGAAAGCTGAACAAGAGGGAAAATGTCCACAAAAATTGTGGAAGGATATTTTAAAAATATGAGTTCACAGAATACAGCAAGAAATCAGCCAGTCATCTAATTCAGTAAAGAAAGAAACACCATAATACTAAAATGTTAAGGATATGATATATTCAGCCTTAAAACTGTGACAAGAAATTATGCATGTGATAAAAAAAAATTATAGAAAGACAGAATGTTGTTGTGATTTGTGTGTCAGATTAGACTCTGGCAACTAGGATTCAAATATATGGGGTGACCTTAGGCAAGTCAAACTCTCCTCACCTAAGAAGGCGGCAATGGCAAGAATTCATGCCGTGTCAACATGACAAACTATCTTATGATAGTTTCACCTTAGAGCCACCATAAGTCAGAAGTGACTTGGTTAATTTTCAAAGTTTTTATAAACAACATACTTTAAAAAACTACAAGAGCTAGCTCCTTCAATGTTCATTCCAATAACATAAGGTATTCCCCCAACTTTAAAAAATACTCCTACATCTACTGATTTTAGGGATTTTTTTTAAAGTTTTGATAAAACTTTACAGATTCAGTGTGGTGTACAGGATTCTCTAAAAGACAAGAGCATCCAAATTTAATTGGTTTAAGAAGAGAGCTGAGCCTTCAGCATTTCTAGAGGAATCAAAAATATATTAAAAGTTCTTAACCGAGTTCTTAACATTAACCAATTTATGACCTTTACATCCTTAGCTTCAAAGAATTAGAATTCCACAAAATAACATTAAAATTAACTAGAATTCATACCATGTCAACATGACAATCAAGAACTATATTGTTCTATGTTCTATATTCTATCTTAACAACTCATTGAATCAGTATTTAATGCACATAGAATAATTGTTAACTGAACAACTGTAGTTCTTCAGTGTGGCATATGGACATTTAATTGAGAGGTAATTAACTCTAGTAGAACTACAAAAGGAAAGTAGGCAGGCAAATGTGAATTAAAACATGTCTCAAATTGTCAAATGTGTTGAAGAGCTTGCTCCTCTAGTATTTCAATTTGTTAATAATGCACTTCTTGTCAAAGTTAAGCCACATTCTAAAAAGAAATATGGAGGACAGTGATAGTTTTTTCTTCCAGTGTGAACGAATGGAAAAGAAAACTCTTAATGTGGGAATACTATCGACCTGTTTATGTGAGCTTGTTGAGTGCTGTTTCTTTTATATGTGAAGAGTTTTGAATACCATAGAATTGCTCAAGAAGACCCAGCAATGTGTGGAAAATTGTTCTCTCTAGGCCTCTAACACAATTCGAAGGTCAACTTCTGTTGTATGTCTGCTGGAAGTTGACCATAGAATCACTCTGGAGGCCTAGAGAGAATAATTTTCCACACATTGCTAGGACTTCCAGAGCAATTCTATGGCATGCATCAGCCAGAAGCCCAATACATTGTTCATTTCAGATAAGAAAAATAGAATCTTATTATAAGAATGGTCTTCATAATTGATCTCTTGAGTAATACATGGATGTACAGTGAAACGCTACAGCTAATGCTAAAAATCGCCAGAAAAATAATCCAGTACAAAAGAAATGTTTGGATACTTTAAAAAAAAAACAAGGAGTAATGAATGCCAGAACTTTTAGTGAGCTGAGCCTTACCAATAGTATGGCCAAATGTTAATAGTGCCATGAAACTATTCATTTATATTAGAGAACTTGTTGGACACTTTTTGTATTCACTGTGATACTTCAGACTGGAAGAAGACATAAAGGCTGAGAAGAGACTAAAAGAGTGAATTTTTCTAAGATCTCAGTTACTGTGGAGAGTGGGTCACTCTTATGCACTTTGGTTTTTCTTATTTATTTCTCCATTATATAACCCTTGGGAGTCCATCTTCCATCAGCTTTGCCATAGGTGGTATACCCAATTCCGGGCTTGGATGCAGTGATGGGAAAATAATTGCCAGCCAAGAGGTAATCTGGGTCTTCTGAAGATAAGCTTTATAAACCCAGAACTTAGTTCCCAACTATGCTTGTTTCTTCCTTGTTTCCAATTGCCTTCTCTTTTCTGTCATACAGGCCTGAGAGCAGGGACTGCTCATCTGCCCCCCTTACATCAAGCCACATTCCAAAAACAAATGGAAAGTAATGGAATTGCTCATTTAATTCAACACTGCTGCCCATAATAGTAGCAGAGCACACAGCCAGTGCTTATTAATTGCTTATGCCCTTATATGCATTTAAGCAGTTGTATAAGATGCTATCATTGTTAAATAAAGTATTAACAACACTAATGGAAGGACTAAGCAACAACTAGCAATGTAATTAAATGTCCTTGACCTTGGATGTAACTGCAAAGGACGCTTTGGCCATTAGGAAGTAAATGAAGATTCCTTGTTCATTAAACTGAGTGTATTTTCAGACAAGACATCATTTGAATAGTAAAGACAGGGGCATTTACTCTAACTTCAAGAGTATCATGACACGCATTAGGCTGTGCAAATGTTTAATGAGGGAAATAGTGGTGGAATCTTAAGATGGTCTTGATTGGCCTAGTCCAGTTCAATCAATATTTTAGTTCAGGGAAAACACCATTTTAGAGAGGGGGAGTGTCCTAGGCCTGAGTTAGCATTAGAACAGCCAGGATTGGTTTAGAAAAGGGGGCGGAGTTTAGAAAGGTTTGGAGGGAAAGAAGAGGGCTTTTTCAGTCAGTCTGTTGTTGTTAGGGATTAGAGTAGGAAGGCAGTTTAGGAGTTCGTGTTTGAGATTAGTTAAGAGTAGGCAGTTTGCCTTAGGTTTGCCAGCGAAGTAAGCTGTAGCAAACTGGGTACAGCTATTTAGGGAAGAAATAGCTGGATTTTGTAGTTAGCTAGGCCACAGTTGAGGGTAGCTAAGCTACAGTTGTATCTTGACAGAGATTCAGATCCTGTCAAGTGTACTTGGTTTAGAAAGAGAAGAAAATCTCTGTGTTGTAACAAAGAAAGAACCATTTCCATGTAACCATTACGTTTGCAAGACATAAGCCAAAACCTCTATGTAACAGCTAAGATTTTTAACAGCATTTACACTTTCTTCTGTACTTTATCAATAAACTTTTCTTGATTATTTTTAACCTTAAAAAGCCTGAGTCAAGTGTGCCATTTGTGGCTATAGGTTTTTTCAATCAACCTCAACGTGTTTTCCTTTAAAGAAGCACATAAGAAGATAAAGTGCTTGGTGATCTTAAACCCCTTTTTAATATTTTGAACAGCTAGGGTGTTCCTATACTTTGTAGTTTATGGTGGCAGCAAAAGTTAAATAGAGAGACATCCCCTCAAACGTTATATTGGTGCCAGTGAATTCTTTATATTGGAGGGACAGTTGGTGGGATCTGTTTTCCCCTCTGTCCAGCTGTTGTTTGCCATACACGTGCCTTTATATGTATCTAATTGAAATCCCTGATGACCAAGTAGATCAAAGGGCTGAAGCAACTCTCCCAAGAGGAAAAACAACAATGTTTGAGGTTCTTTCTATTATAAGAAAAAGCAGATAAAGCAGAAGGTCTCTGGTTCCAGATTTGTACAGCCAGATGGTAACTGGCTGTCATCCCAAAATCAGTACAGCTCATGGAAGATATAAGCAATGAGGATCTGTGGCATATATGTAGGAGAAAGAGCAGTGTTAATGCCTCTTGCAGAAGGTTAAATGGGAAACACTGAGGACTCAACAACTTGCAATGTGAAGGCCAGCTGAAGTTCTGATTATCTGCAGTGGCTTTTCCTTCCCTGCCTTCAATTCTTTTCATGCTTGTGGATTTGTTAGAATTATTGGTACCTGAACTGGCATAAAGCCTTTGTCCTTCCCTTTCAGTTTGATTATTGTGGCTGCTGCCTTCTTGTAATAGTCTGGAATGGCCAAGACCTTGTCTCTGTGCACAAATATATCTAGAGGCAGTAAGTTCCAAGGAGGGGCAGACTTTCCTCTCACTATAGCCTGCTTCTCCTGGCACTCACTCCTGACTTCTCTGGGTTATAGATATATAGCACCTTCTCTCATAATGCTAGAACCTGGGGACATTTCATTGAGTGGAACAGTGGAAGATGCAGAACAGAGAAGAAATTATTCACACAACACTTTGTTAAATTATGGAATTTGCTTCCAAAAGATGTACTGATGGCAGACAGTGTGAATGACTTTCTGTAGAAATTATCAGTGGCTACCAGTTGTGACGACTCTTCTATGATTGGATTATTGAAGCCCATGATTTGCACGTGGCTCTCAATCCTCTTTGCAGCCCTTGGAGCCTTCGAGACATCCATTGACCCCCTCTAATGAAAAGAAAACTCTTCTGGATGAATGCCTTTGGTCCTCAGCTGTTCCTCAAATGCTCCAAACCATCACAGTAGGGAGATTTATTTATCTATTGCATTTAATTAATATTGTATCTCTGTTCTTGTATAGCATTAAAAAAAACAAAGTACAATTAAAAGCATTATTCATATAAAAGTTTAAAAACACAATTAAATGATAGCTCAGTTTAAAGATGTCCCGGGTTAAAACAATATAAATGCAATAAAATGCAGTAAAATAAAAGATTAAAAACTCAATCTCATTAAAAGCCCTTTCTGCCACATAAATTATAGGCCAAAATGTCTGCCTGAATCAAAAGGACTTTGCCTGTCAGCAAAAAACAGAGGTGCTTCTGGTCAATCGGAAGGCAGACCAGGGAATAGGGTTCCAGCCAGTGCTGGATGGGGTCACACTCCCCCTGAAGATACAGTTTTGCAGTTTGGGGTCCTTCTGGGCTCAACATCAAACTTGGAGGCCCAGGTAGCAGTGGTGGCCAGGAGGGTCTCTGCACAATTAAAACCTGTGCGCCAACTGCACCATTCCTCGAGAAGCTGAATCTGGCCACAATGGTACATGCCATAGTTACATCCTGTCTGGATTACCATACCACACTCTACATGGGGCTGCTTTGAAGAGTGCTCGGAAACTTCGCCTGGCCCAAAGAGCTACAGCCAGGTTACTAACTGGGGCTGACTACAGGGAGTGGACAATGCCCCTTTTGCAGCAGCTCAACTGGCTGCCAGTTTGTTTCTGGGAACAATTCAAAGCTCTGGTTATGACCGTTAAAGCCCTAGATGGCTCAGGTGCAGACTACATGGGTGACTGCATCTCCTTGTATGAACCTGGAGTGGCCTTGAGATATTCAGGAAAGGCCCTTCTCTCAGTCCCACCTACATCTCAAGCTCAGTTGATGGGAACGAGAGAGCAGGCCTTCCTTCTCGGTGGCTGCCCCTCGACTCTGAAAGTCCCTGCCCAAGAAAGCCAGAATGGCCCTTCCCTGACCTTCCTGTGGCAGGCTAAAATCTTTTTATTCAGGAAGACTATTTTAAAAAATAGTTTTTCAAGAAGTAAGTTTTTGAGATCAAGTCACGGGGTGCTATAGATTTTAGTTCTGAATATGTTTTTATGGATTTTAACTGATTTTTCAAAACACTAATAATATTTAATTCTGTTTTAATATTTGTATATTTATATATTTTAAATTGTATTGTAAGCCACTTTGAGTCTCCATGTGGATGGAAAAAGCAGCGTATAAATAAACCTAATAAACAGAAACAGAAACATAATAGTAATAGGTGCCACCTTGTCATGGTGGGGGGCTTAACTGCTCCAAGGATGTTGGGAACTGTGCTGGTGGTAACATAACTACCAGTAGGCCCAACCAAGTCAGAGAGGTCTCAGCTGAGGAGTGGAACTAAGAGCACCTAACCCATTAACACTATGGAGAAACAAATCAAAACAAAGTCAATACTGGCTCTGTCATCACCGAGGATAAAAAGGTCCGTGGTACATGCTGCTGATTCTGGACATCCATTGACAAGTGGATAACAACAACAACAACAACAACAACAACTGGAAAAACTGGAAAAACTGACACGATATGAGGATTTAAAGATCAAACTTCAAAGGCTCTGGCACAAACCAATAAAGGTGGCCCCAGTGGTGATTGGCACACCAGCTGCAAAAGGCCACCTTACTGGGATCTGCACACATTATTTGCCGATACTGGTCAAAGGACATTTAATCAACTACCAAACTCATAAATGTTGTATTTTGTCTGTTTGTTTGCTTTGTTCTGTTAGAAATGTAATATAATTTGACTGGTTGTCCTGACACGACAAATAAATTTGCCGATACATCACACAGTCCTAGACACTTGGGAAGTGTCCAATGTGTGATCCAATACAACAGCCAACAGAGTGATCTTGCTTGCTGTGGACTCATCTTATTGTGTTTCTAATAATAATAATAATAATAATAATAATAATAATAATAATAGGAAAGGAAGGGAAGAAAAGGGGAACATACTTCTAATGGGAGGTAATTCCATCACCTGGGAGTAGGCACTGTGATGTTTCTCTCCCATCTCCTCACCAAGCATGTTTTTGATAATGCTGGAATCCAGAGAAAGCCGTTCCTTGATCATCCTAAGACTCAGAAAGGTTCATAGTGAGATATGTGGTTTTAAAAACAGTTTGGATTCAAGTCATGTAGGATTTTAAAGGTTATAATGAGCACTTTGAATTTTCCCTGGAAACAGAGAGGTAGGCATTGAAGTTGACTTCAGTAGATTTGTTCACCATTCATCCAGGAGACCCAAAACCTTTTTTTTATTTAAAGTAAAAGCTGAGAATAAGTCAAAATTGAAAGTGAAAGTGAAGTCACATCACTTTAGTTTCAGTAGTGTGTCGGGTCAGAGGTTTAGGGGAGCCAAAATTGGCCTCTGCCACTGATATGGTTGCCTGTCTACCCCTGCTCTACAAGAACTCTGGTATCAGAAATAGCTCACTACTAAACGTCAGTTGCTGAGTAACAATGGTGGGAGAGGGCTGTTTCCATCATGTCTTGCTAGGGAGTTTTTCCATCTGTATATGGCTATGTCATTGTGCACACAGAATGCTAGATTAGGTTGACCTTTGCTCTGATCCAGCAGGGCTATTTCTACATCCAATATTGAGAGCTTTATTCAGTTGCTGCCTAGGAATTAGTGGTCACTTGTGTTTATGCAGATACAAATAGAAAAATGTTGATTAGGAAATATCAACAGATTGTTTGAACCAGTTTTTAAAAACAAACATCTGCAGTTAATCCAGAGTCATTTGAATGTATTACATCTACAATTAATCCAGTGTCATTTGAATTTATTAATTCATCAATGAGACTGAGTAAATATTTACATAGAATACCTCACTATCACCGACTGAAAGTGTGTTTGAAATATTAATAGAGCATTAAACTTTGCTGCTGGGCTGAAATCAAAATTAGATTAAACCTTCAACTCTGTGTGTGTGTGCGTGTGCGCGTGTGTGTGCGTGTATTTGAAGCAAATGGCTTTTCTCAGTATGAGGTTGTAAATTTTCTCAGAAACAGCAGTACTTTAAACAGCTTCTAGGCTCTAAAGCATAAATGAAAGCCACAAATTCTTCATTAATGCAATGATTCTGATCTATCCTTGAGAAAACCATTTTATGGATAAAACTTGACCCTGGAACTCTTTTAAATTCAAGGTCACACCCTAACTCAGAGCTTCTCTATTAGTTTTAAAAACTGTACTCACCCCAAATTAAGCACTGAGACCTCCAGTAGCTATCCAAAACTTTTGCCTTTAACCCAAGTTAAACGCCCTAAGGCTAAGCAAAGTCAGAGATACTCCCAAGTTTACAGAAAACTCAAGAGTATCCTTGGGCTTTGTGGCCATTTGGACAACTGGATCAAGTCCATTATGATCCAATCTGGTGTCCACACATTCACCAGTGTCAACATACTCATCTCCACCACCACCACCACCATTTCCCTGAGCCAATCAGTACAACGAAGGGGATAGGTAGCTCCAGTCTTGCTGCTGTTATGATCTCAACAGACAGGGCTCTTGCAGGGAAAACTGGCAGTAACTTTGAAAAAAAGGAGATGGCGCAGTGGGACCAATTCAGCCTCAGCACAGTTGAATCCTCTGGACACCAATGCAGCACTGCAGTGCGTTTGGCATGGTGTATGTGGCTACCATCATAGTTAACCAGGGTCAGTCCAGAGCATGACATTCCAAATTGGCCCCAGATTAACCAGATCAATCAAAGGGGCCAGTGATCTATCCTTGTGGAACTTTCCTGATCCTTAAAGTTGAATCATTCTGAATATCAATTTGCTGAAGAGAAGCATAGAGTTGTCCTCCTCCTACTATTTTTCCTCATGGTTATTTAGACATTCCCCTGCCCAATTCTTTCTCCTTGCTGGTAAAAAGAAGGAGGCCTTCTTCTGCCCCAGCAGAAAATAGGACATTTAGATCACCAATGTATTTTGCAAAAAGATCCAAACCAGTTGGCCTGCCTGCTGCATCCCTCAAGGATACCCTTCCCTTCTCTGAAAAAGGTTTCCATGGTGGCTGATCATCATAATAAGTCAATCTAAGTGAAAACAGACAAAAATTGCTTAAAACAAACAAGGAATGCAGAAAGTATCAGCTTATTTTTTTTCAGCAACAAAAAACCCCCACATCTTCCAAGAACAAAATTATTCAAAATTTAGAGCAGCACCCAAACAAAAGCATTATTTCAAATAATTGTATTTCTGCTTTGCTTTGACAACTAGAAAGAAGGGGTGTTCAACTAGATTTTCTCAGGTAAAATGTTCCAAAGTCCAAGTGTTAATCTCAATTTAACTCCTCAAAGTGCCTATCCATCCATCTCACCTTCGTGGGACAACATATACAGCATGCTTCCTTAATTGCCATGGTGTCATGTGTTGGAATACATGAAAGTAACCAACATTTCACATGTCCTGGTCCAAAATCATGGGAGTGGAATGGGGGTTATAATTTTATCTTGTGTTACCAAGTCATCAGCCTCCTATTAAAGAGAGTGGAAGGGAATCAAAATGGGAGATTTCTTGTCATGTCAAAAAGAAGTAGCAACCAGTATTAGAATAACCATAATGAAAGCAAATCATAGTCTCCTAGAATCATAGCCATAGAAGGAACTGTACAGGTCATCCAGACCATGCTCACAAGACTAAGGCACTCCCAAAAATTGCCATCTAGTTTCTGTTTAAAGAAGGGGAGTCTAGCACCTTCTGAGGCAATGCAAGTTGTAGTTTTAAAAGGACTTTAGCCTTCTCTGCCATAGAGTGCTGTGTCTCACAAAACTACAAATCCCAAGATTCCATAGGATTGAGCCATGTAAGTTAATGTGGGGTCAAACTGCATTAATGGCATAGTGTACATGCATCCAATGTGTAAATTACATGCAGAATAATTCCCCAATTATATGTATTTTGAGTTTTGTTGTATTTTGCTACATGGCTAACATGGTTACACTTGAATATGTCACGAGGGGGAAGATATATGCCAATCAACATTTTCTATGATTAAAAACTCCCATAGCTATAAAAGAGTCACATACTCTCAAAATTTGGTTAATTGGTGACTAAACATGTCACCACCAGGGGTGGGATCTTTCACCATGGAGTTGTAATGAAGGGGCTTCTGTGGTATGTTAGGTATTTGATGTGACTGTTGGGGTGGATTGAAACATGCTGAGTTGCATCTGTAAATTACCACTAGAACTTTCATAATATCTGACGACAACTCAGTGCAATATAATTTTCAGTGGAACTTTCTTAACTGCTGAACAAACATATATTAGCTCATGGGAACTTCAGAAGGTTATAGTGACAGAAAATTTTATATAACTTGTTTACTCTGACAATCCCTGGATATTTGTCCAATTTTGTCAATTCAGAACATTAAACCTGGACAATTGGCTTCAGTTGACCGGGATTTGTTCTTCATGAAACAGTCCCAATAGATGACTTGAGGTTTTCCAGTTTCTGCTGTGTTGTTTGCCATTCTGATTGTTTTGAGTTTCTGTATTAAAGTTGTATTGATAGCAGGAAAGTTGATGGTGGTGGAAGAGAAACTGTAAGCTTAGAGTTTTCTAAATGAAAAGAACCTCATGCCTTTTACCTATTATAATAAAAATAGAGACTGGAAATGTAATGTTTTGTACTATTTTTCACCAGGCTTTTGAGAGCAGCAAAAATAACTTATTGGAACTGCAAAAGATGGTGGTCAACATCCTACACAATGAAACATTAGCTATGGAGAATTTGTACTTGTCTTCTATGTTCATTGTGCCATCACTTTCTTTCTTAAACATCTGGTTTGAAAATGAACATTGAAATCTTTTCTTGGAGATACAGCTACAAAAATTTGCTTGTGGGTGCATCTATACTGTAGAATCAATGTACTTTGACACCATTTTAACTGCCATGGCTTAATGTAATGGAAAAACATGGAAGTTTTACAAGGTATTTCTCCTTCTCTGCCAAAGTGTGCCACTGCCTCACCAAACTACAGTTCCCAGGATTCCATAACATTAAGCAATGGCAGCTGGAGTGGGGTCAAACTGTATTAATTCTACACTGCAGATCAGGGGTCCACAAACTCAGGCCTGTAGGCCAGAGGCGGCCCTCCAAGGGCACACAACAACAACAACAACGATGAAGGCACACAACAAAAACAATTCTAATTAACTTGACTATCTCATCATCCAAAAGCAGGCCCACACTTCCCATTGAAATACTGGTAAGTTTAGGTTGGCTTAAACTATTCTTCATTTTAAATATTGTATCTTTCTTCTTTTCTTTCTTTTTGCACTACAAATAAGATATGTGCAGTTGCATGGGAATTCATTCTTGTTGCTTTTTTCAAACTATAGTCTGGCCTCTTAACTGTCCATCTTTTTAAAAGTTTCAGAACTCCCGGTGTAGATGCATCCTACATCTCATACCTCCTGAAGCTACCAATAAAACTACCTTTAAATATGCACAGTGCCCCCAATGCATCAATTTTTTAGTTTACAGGAAGCAAGGGGTTGAGCTGGGTTCATCCCCTCCACCCCAAATTCTCTAGCAATTCAGATATGGCTATGTTGGATGTGTGTGTGCTGAAGGTAAGCATGGTTCCACCCCCATCTCTTCGACCCCTTTACACTACCATATAATACAGATTATCAAAGCAGATAATCTGGATTTTATATGGCAATGTCAAAGGTACCTTGGATTGTTTCCAGTCCAACAATTTCCTTTTCACTGTGGTGTTTGTACTGTAGGAGAACCAGGCTCTTTGGGAGCAGGCAAATCAGCTCATTGGTGCACCGGCTTATCTGTAGGCCCAAGTTCAATTATGAGTCCAACAGACTCCAATTTCACCTAGATGTAAGTGCCCTATTGTCCTACATGTACAATTTTATGGTGTTCCAGATAAATTTCCTGGTTTTATAGCACAATGTGAATTTCACATTAAGATTTATCATTAGTTTGCTTACACACCATGCTGCTAAATGAGCAGCCACATTATTCTTGCAGACCACCCCTCTTCTGGCCAACTATGTTGCCATTATAGCAGAAATGGCATCACTTTATGAAGACCCACTTAAGGCTGTTATTGCCAACAACTCTATTTTGCTTCAGTGGCAAGACAGAGAAAATGTGGCCACCTATGCTAGTGCCTTATGTCAGTTAAATCAGGACCTGGAATGGAAAAAGGCAGCTCTCAGTTCCAGGAAGGCCTTGTAGATGAAATCCTGAAAAATCTTGCCAGGGTGGAGCATCCTGGAAACTTGAAGACCTTGATTAAGTTGTGCCTGAAGTTCAATGTTCAACTAGAAAATTGAATGTCCTATAGTACTTCCTCAAGTTATTTCTCTTCTTCATTTATTTATTCCCTATGAATATGGAGAGCAAAACAATAACCCACCATTTCTGGCTACACCACCAGACAAAGCTGTCGCCCCATGCGCTGCTCTCTTATGGCAACACTTTCCCTGGTTGCGGGTGGGGCAACCACCAGAAGTCACATGAGATCGTATGATGGCTGACGTGGGGCTCCATTCCCAGAACAAGATGGAAACACCCTAGGATGCTAAAATTGCCCCATCTGATGAGGCCCTTAAATTCAGTTTGTAATTTTCAATGGAAAATTTCACCTACCCAGGGATGATCCCAATTATCCCTCTGTTATCTCTGCTTCTAAAATATTCCAGTTTCTCTGTCCTCACTTCTCTCCTTTGTCCTTAGTTGCTGCAAATTGGGTTCAACATGCAAAACTAGTTTGTACTTAAAAGGGGAAGGAGTGGAAAGAAGAATGTGTAATCTATCTCTTCCCAGTACACTGAACAAAAGCAAACTTGAGTGTTCTTCCTCATTAATAACTGTTGTCACCTTGGCCATAGTCTTATGTGTCTCAGTTTTCATCTATGAATGTTGGGATGTTTGCAGATCACCTCATGCATCTTGCAACCCAGAATATAGAAAAATGAATATAGGTAGGATTAATAGAAATGAAAGAAAAACAAGATTAAGAAGATAATGGCCAGGTACTACTGCTCAGTGATATCAGGTAGCAAGTGTCATCTGGAGAGAGGGGGAAGAATTAAACTCTCACCATGTTCAGCTCTGCTCCAAACTCCTTGTTAGGCTGCTGACCTTAAGCTGCCAAATATTGCAAGGGCAATCAATTTTTAATTCCCAGGCTGAAAATATTGTGTGGGCAGCTATGTGAGCTATTTAAAACTAAGACAGTGACTTTGATGCATTTGCTAAATTGGTAAAATGCAGTTAAAAAATCAGTAATTTAGTGGACATGGTTAAGCATACATACAGAGAAAATGATATTTTCTGTTCATTGGTTCTGTAACTGAAGATCTACCATGGCTCAATGTTATGGCTCAATGTTATGGAATCATGGGAGTTGCAGATTTACAACCTTTAGCCTTCTCTGCCAAAATGTTGGTGCCTCATCAAACTAAACATTGCATGACATTGGAGCATTAAACCATGGGAGTTCACATGGCATTAATTCTACACTATAGAAGTACCGTTTGCCAACTTTATTTTCATATGTAAAGTAGCTGGCCCCAAACTGAGAAAGTGTACCTATTCAGAACATGCACATACAGCAAAAACTGCTTGTATTCCATGGGTTTGTACTACACGATCAAAGTATACATTATAAAGGAAAGCATCTTTCAGAACTTTACTTTTAGACCTGAGAATACTGGCACTAACCCAAGAAAATGGACCCGTCGCTCCTGTCCTCTGACAGGCTGCCAAGTTTCTGAGTTCTATGCCCACTTTGGCAAATGAATGCACCTTGTATAATAACTTAGTGCCAGTTTTGTAAATGACAAAACAGGTCAGGAATGTGCAAAACCATTTCTGCTCTTTCCCTAGAGGAAATTACATTGGTTTCTCCTAACACGCATAACTAGGTTTGAAATGAAATTTTATAGCTATGGGAGATTTTTATTTGATTTTATTACTATTATTATTCCATTTAGCAGTGAAATGACATTGCATCATGTTTCACTCAGCTGCAGGATGACATATTAAATTGTTAACACCTTGGGAAGAACAGCTAAAGAGTCTTCTTGGGACAGATAGAGAAAAGAGGCCAGCGTGGGTTGCATCTGCAACAGCAAGCTCACCTGGGTGCTTAATAAACCAAAGGAAAATATAGCTTTTAAAATAGTATTCTTGCCCAAAGCTTGAAATGTACTATCTAATTTAAGCAAAAAATATTCAAATATGCCTCCATTGTCTCCAGTGGTCTGATATACACAGTTTGTTTTTTAACAGTGAGGAGAAAAAGCAGAGCCTCTTATATACAAATTTGCACTTAGCCTAATTGTACATTGCCCACAGATTGCCCTGCTAGCTGATGCTGATTGTGTCTCTGATGCTTGTGATTTTCCATATTTCTAAGTTCTGATTTTATGCCACCAATCCCATTTTCTTTCTGATTGAGAAAGGGAATGTTTTTGTTCTTTGTTCTCTTTTGAGCAATGGTGGTTGGTGACATAGGGAATGGTGGGTAGAGAGCATAAGATGGGATGGAAGAATGGCATGTTTGCAAATGCCTAAAGTTAGAAAGAAGATAGGAATTTAGTCTATGGACTAATATAAGATTGCTTGGCTTAAACTGTATGATAGATAGCATGGATTAGGGTTTGCTAGGCTCAGCTGTGGAGCTAGAGCCTAGTGATGAACAGCAACACCCTCAGCCACACCCTAAAGGAACATCTGTAGAAGGAACTCAGCCTCCTGAACAAATGCAAGTGACTTCTACTGAGTAGGCTGGAGAGGAGTTAACTCCTCTTCACTTGTTCCCATTTGGCGAGTTAAGGAAAGAAAGGGCTCAACTGAGAAGATGGTTAAGGTTAGCTGAGAAGAGGACAGGCAACAGGTAACATATGTGAAAGTAGGTCTTAAGAGACTGGAATTTGTTACCTGATTGTTGCTGCAACATCAGTGTTTGAATCAAGACCTTGGACCCTTGAACGATTGTGCTCTCTGAATATGTACTGATCTTGGACATCAGCTTGGGAATTTTAGACTTAACCCTATTTCTTGGATATTACTAGTCATTGATTCTCAATCCTGTAATGGACATTTGGTTTGCCCTCTGAGTATTTGGAATCTTTGCGGATTACTCAGGGCCCTTCTACAAAGCCTGATAACCTGCCACAGGTAAACCCAGATTAATTTGACACCACAGCAGATCCAGACCTTACTGAAAGGTGTTGGTCTTTCTGCAGTCCTGGGGGTCAATACCTATAGCCATCCTGGTTCTTTTGGCTCCTGAGACTCAAATAACTGGGATGATGTCCATCCCCTCTCCTCACAACCCTCCATTTTCCCCTCAAAAACCTATGCAAGGGGCAAGCCCCTCGGGTAAGTTTTTGAGGGGGAAATGGGGGCTAGAGGGTGGCTGGATGCTCTCCTGGATCCGGGATGTCCTCTAGCCACTCCCTGAGGGAAAGCCCAGTGTTTGAGTTGGGGGTGCAGACAAAATCTTGGGAGAAACTGGGTTAAAATAATAGAATTCCTCCCCTCAAAAATTGGCAGTGTAGAAGGGCCCTCAGCTAGACCCTGGACTGTTATCCATACCTTGCCTGTCTTTAGAGGTTATGACCTTGACAACGTAAGGAATAAGAAAATGAAAGAGTGTTTGTTGAGTTCCTTTGTTTTGGTTATCATGCTGCAAAGGCAGGTTTTTGCAGTTACCTTTGGCTGTTCATGAGTTCCCCTTCGGGGGGATAAGGGCGGGGTATAAATATAGGGAATAAATAAAATAAAATAAATAAATGCAATTCACCAGAAGGCTGAACAGCAGCCATTTTTTTGAAGCTTCATGAAAAATAGATCTGTGGATCCGCCAAAATTCGGATAACAGAAATGGACTGCATTTCAGCCGAATTACACAAGCCTACTGCTTATCATTGGTGCCGTTGCTTTTCTACATTAACAACAAAACCAAAACAGATTAGGTAGAACATGACTTAGCCCTGAACTCAGACTGGTACTCTGTGAGATGTTTGTATAGAAGGAAAGTGTGTCTTAGAATTGAAATAATGCAGTAACATTTCAGTGCATGGAATTTCACCATCTGTTGTGTCCCGTATTTTTAATTGAATTTTGGTAGCATCCTCCCTTGGACAATCAGAATCTATCAGTTCAATGGACAGGAAATGCCTAAAGAACAAGCTGTATCTTGAGAGTCTGTGACCAAGACCGCATGAATATACAATTTGCCTAATGTACTGCAATTAGCTTGAGGGACTGAAGATCTATTGAACTCTACTCTTAAATCTTATAGACTAGCTTGAGAATATTTGCACTGAGAACAAGACAGTTTGAGAAAAAGTTGAGAAAACCATAAAAATACAACAAATATTAAAAATAATATGCTTTAGTTCACAGGGAATATGCTTCAAATCACTTCCACGTCTAATTTCTCTAATAAGTTTATCACAAGCAAATATTTTTTTCAATAAAAATAAAGTCAAGAAAGGAGGCATGATCATTCCTTTTTCCATATACAGCCAGACCCCAAGTTTTGAACAAGATTGGTTCTGAAATTGTAAGTCGGAACAGGTACATTTTAAAAGTATAACACCAGCCGCGCGCGCGTGTGTGTGTGCTTGCATGCTTTGGATCACATAGGGAAGGAGTATCACCCATGTGATGTTTGTGGCCCTGTTCAGAAGATTTCACCTCACTTTCTGTCGCTGTGGGAATTGGATTTTGAAAAATTTGGCTTGTTGTGAAAACAAGAATTGGTGATAAAGCTTCAGTTGAGACCTCTTTTCTAGCTCTTTCAAGAGTGAATCTCCCTTCTGTAGGTTACATTTATCTCACTTCCTGTTGTCTCACCCACATTTGTAACTATGAGCTGTTTTGTAACTTGGGAATTGCCTGTATATAATTTCTGATGGCTTTTGCAAATTAATAATTTTTCACACTTTGGGACTTTTGTGTGAAAATTTCATTTCTCCAAAATCTTTGGGCGGGGTTTTTTTTTGGAGGAAATGTGTGCATGTGCCAAATATGGTAGGATAATTTGCACAAAAAAACTAAGGTTATTTATTTATTTATTGCAAAAAATAGAAGTTTGATTTTAAGCACATTTCTCCCATTTAACCCCATTTTAAAATGAAATATTTTGGCTTCTTTTATCCCATGTTATTTTAATATTGAACAGCTCAACCATTAATATTCTGTTGGAAATGTATAAGAACAAGTTATAGTATCAGAATAAACCATTACAACATGCTTAATTAACACAAGAGGAGTCATGAACAGAGAGTACAGCTTCAAATTATAACCTCAAGAACCCAGGAAGGTAGGTATTTGAGAGGGCAATAGGAAAAGAAACTCAATAGAAGAATGTATATTTCATAGAATCTTAGATTTGGAAGAGACTCATGGGCCATCCAATCCAACCCCCCTGCCAAAAAGCAGGAAAATCACATTTAAAGCACCCCCAACAGATGGCCATCCAGCCTCTGTTTAAAAGCCTTCAAAGAAAAAGTCTCCACCACACTCTGTGGCAGAGAGTTCCATGTTGTTGGCAGATGCTTCGAACTTCAATTCCTTGATCCTCAAAGTATCTCTGGTAGGTACCCCCCCCCCCCCCCCCCCGGGCCTGGTATTTATTTAAATGGATGCTGACAACCAGACTGGGAAGCACAGGACTATATGAGCCAACATATATGGCTTTTCTTCTTTTTGAATTAGATTTTTTATTTTTGAAGACTGAAAGATTTAATACAAGTCACAATCCAATGATTATTATGTTATGTTCATGCTCTGCTGGCTTGTGGACTACATAGGGAAAATACAAAGCCCAGCATTTCACATTAAATAACTTCCCTTGCTTGGACCATAAACCACCTATTTTTTCAGGGACAGTAGTAGACAACTTTGTCACAGAGGATGAGTGGAATTAACCATTAAACTTTTGTATAATTTAAAATGAGCTAATAGTTATGCATGCTTTCAATTAAATTTTGCTCTTATTTCAACATCATATTTCTATTGAAATCATTTCAGCCAGTTGTATTTTTCATTTCTTACATTGATTTCTCTTTCTACTAACAGAAAAATGTAAAAACATTTGTGCAGGAGACACAGAGTTGTGGTTGCATTCCCAATGATGAGTATAATGTATGGACCCAGGCAATCATTTCCTTGCAAGCAACTTCAGATAATCAAAAACAAGAGTTAGCTATTCTCTGCCATGCACTATCTCCAGATTTGTTTTTCATAAAATAAAATTCCTCTTCCATATTCTAAGATACAAACAAAAGATTCACAGCATATGTAGCTATAGCTGAAAATATTACTGTAAATTTCAAATGTAGCTTAAATGTTTGTAAGTGGAAGCCTAATTACCTTAAATTCTTAAAAATTACATTTCTTTTCCAAATATTTATGTGTAGTCTCCTAACATTTCAATCTCTTCTTTGAAGAGGCAGAGCAAATTCATTATGTAGCTATGCAAGTCATGTGGGATATGCCCAGAGAAAGGCAACCAGTGTCCCATCTACACAATTATACGCAATTATAATGCAGATTGAACTGGATTGTTTTGCTGTTTAGACTCATATAATCCAGTTCAATGCAGTTCAATCTACATAATATGAGTCTGCACTGACCATATAATGCAATTCATACTGCATTATATGGCTGTGTAGTTGGGGCCTAAGATGATCAAAGATTAAGAAACAATGACTTGTGAGGAATGACTTGGGGAATTGGGTATATTTAGCTTGGAGAAGAAAAGACTGAGAGGTAACATGAATGGTTGTCATGTAGAAAATGGAGTAAGCTTGTTTTTTTCTACTCCAAAGAGTTGAACATGAAGTAGTGGATTCAAATTAAAAAAAATAAATTAGTATTAGGAAGAATTTCATTATTATAACACCTTTTCAGCAAGGAAACGGACATCTTCAGAGGGTGGTTGTCTCCCTTTTGCAAGTTTTAAACTGAGGTTAAATTGACACCTTTCAGAAGTGCTTTAGTCATGTATTCCTGCCTTTCAGGAGGTTGGATTAGATGGCCTTATGGTCCTGTTCAACTCTAAGATTCTATTATTCTAGGGGAGGTGACATGGAAACCAGGATCCAGGGGACAATCCCAATAGCCAAGAAGACCAAAGGGCACACTAGAATGTAGGATCAAGAAACAAACAGGAAGTGTGTACAAACCACCAACAAGGCCTTTCTTTTACTGCCTGAGAGAAAGGATGAGATGGTGTCTCTGTACAATCCATCTACAGAAACTTTCAGTTGAATTTTATTTCAATATTGGTAATAGCGTGGGATCACCCACCACATCTAGGAACTGTAAGCTCAGGGGGATTTTAGAATATACAGTATATACCTCTATCCTCCAATAGAGAAGAGCAGCTAGAAAGCCCCCGAAGAAAATCTGGGAGGGGATAGCAGTTGCCCCAAATATCTGCTGCTATTTTCTAGGATCCAATGGCTGCCTTGATGGGCAGGGTTAATTTGGGGGCATTGATCTAATAAATTCCCAAGGCACATACGACAACATATAGCTCAGTGGCTGACCATGCAAAGCTTAAAGCATATTGCTTCTATGTATGCCAGAAACAGAAACATTTCCTAAGTGATCTGGACAGCACATTGGGACAGTAGGAAATGGATAATAATGGGTTTTTTCTCATTGGTATAATTTATAGTGAACATACTGGCCTTATCGGGTTATAGTATACCCATTTACTATTAAAGCTCTAGGTATAGGTGAGCTCATCCTGGTAGCTTTTCACTCTGGCTTGGACCATGAGACATTGGTGGTGCCAAACCAATAAGTTAGGAAATGGCTGAATTTTGTATTTTCTAAAATGTAATATATGCTTAGCCTCCTTGAAATGTATAGTGGGAAAAGAAGAGTAGAGTTGATACAGATTATCCGGAAATATACCCCCATAAACATTTGCAAGAGCCTGGCAATGTGCAAAGTTGGACCACCTGCTTCTCTGTACACAGATGGCAAGCTAGATTGATGATAATGCCATGGTCAGTGCCTCCTCTGCCATGGGAAGAGGCTCATTTCATTTTATCTTTCTTCTTTTCTTTATTCATGGCTGGAATGCTTGACTTGCACAAAAGCCTAGAGATAGCAAACAACATCAAAAATTGAGGTTGTAAGTGATCCAAAATGGGGATATTCTTATTCAAGAAGCACTGCAAAATTACTCAGTGACAGATCGACACGCTTTATCTTCAGTGCTTGGTCTCGCCCTTTAGGAAAAATTGTTTGCAGCTTGTGTAGAATTAGAGAGGGATGATTCCTCACTGAATTGATTCAAATGATAGCACCAACAGACAATTACAACTAGCCATGAAAAGATACTTTGCAACAGCTGAACAAATCAGCTTTCTGAAGTTGGCTAACAAAGGATATATACTGAATGTTTCTATGTGGCTAAAATAATACTGAAATCTTCGCAATTTTCCCTAGATGATAGAATGGAGCACCTTATCTATATGCAATGCGATTAAGTTCAGGTCCAAAACAAGGTAAACTGATGTTGTCCAGATATACCAAAACGCTTAATAATTGATTTCCTCAACATTCTTCTATACTCTTCCAATAAGACAGGGGGAAGAGGAGTAGATAATTAGCTCTTACATTTAGGACCTCATCACAAAGGCCAAACAAAGCATCCCGCTTTACTGAAAAAGGAGAGTGGCAGCGGGGTGAATCTGTCGCCCTGCATGCAGCTCTCTCTCAGCAACACTTTCCCCCTGATTTAGGGTATCATGTTTGATTTTGACAGTAACCAGCCAGTAGGGTCAGTGACAGCACTACCTGGGGATTGTTGGAGTTGTACTCTAACACATCTGAAAGTATGAATGACATTTCTGTTTCAGTTTCACTGCATTTTTACAATCTTACATCAGATGTCTTTTTAAAATATTATATTGCAAGACTTTGTTGGATTTTTAAAATATGGAAATGTGTGTTTTGGTATGCACTTTTCTCTAATGCACACACTTGTCAGATACTATTATGTGGCATTATGAGTGATTATATATTACAGAAAAGCTTGCTTGAGAAGTTGTGTTTTATCATGTATTTCTACTGCCGTTATCTAGCACTGTAGTTTCTGTGTCTGTCAGTGGAGTCTCTCAAGTAAGGTTATTTCAAATGATTTTCTTAGCAGGAGATGTCAGGATTCAACCTGAGACCTTATAGATGCAAAGCTTGCGATCTAACAATAATCTAAGTTCCCTTTCTATCCGACCTTTTCTTCCTTTTCATAATCTGTCTATACCTGAAATGCCAATGGGGAGAGTGTGCCGTTCAATTTCAGAATATACACTTGGCATGCAAAGGTCCTAGGTTCAATCTATGACATTTTCACATCAGTGTTGAGAAAAGTCCTTGTCTGAAATGGCAGACACCTGCTGCTGGTCTGTGCACATGGTGTTCCTGAAACAAATTCTTTTCTTCTTTTTTGTTATTATACAAAATAGTCCTATAGTTAATTTACTCTGGTCAATCCACTATAGTTAATCCACTATGGTCAAAGTTTTCCTATTTAAGAATTTGACTCCCCATAATATTATGGTCTTTTGGAGTTAGACTAAATATGATATATAATGTTGAAAAAGTTGGAACTACTTCTAACAATAAGGGATATTTTAAAAGAGATAGCCTAGGCTTTGGTGACATTGAAAATGTACCTCTTTCCTCTAGGCCAGTAATTGCCAACCTTTGGTCCTCCTGTTCTTTTGCACTTCAGCTCCCAGAAATTCCAACTGTCTTACCAAGTGGTAGGAGTCCAAAGCACATGGAGGACTAAAGATTGGGAACTACTGCTCTAGGCATTGCTGCTGTCTTTACCCATCTAGTACCCACAACTCCAGTTCATCTGATATTTCTACTGTTCCCCAAGAGGGTTGTCTCTATCTCCTTTCTTGTGATTTCCATAGCATGATTATGATCTTATTCCAAGCAACAGAACTCTTAAAGTTGCTTAAATTTAGTGGGGAAGAACACAGATCTGTCTCCTAATTTAGATATTTCCAAAGCTATGACAACAGGTCATTATGGGTTCTTTCTACAACCCTGACTTTGGTGTTAAAATCTGGAGCATCCTTTCATCCCTTTTGTGCACAATACAGTAGTAAACTTTGAAGCATGGAATATACTGCTAGTAGGGATGAATCATTGACCAACATTCATGTTTTCTACAGAGATTTGTCCATGTCCTTTCAGTGATCCATATCAATGAGACTGCATGACAGATTATAGCTATAAAGAAGCAAACATTTATGTTTCAACATTTCTGAATACAGTGGACCTTGATAGCCACTTAGGTTTGGTTTCAGGAGCCCTCACGGAGCCCCCCGGTGGCACAATGGGTTAAACCCTTCTGCTGGCAGGACTGCTGACTGATAGGTCAACGGTTCAAATCTGGGGAGAGCGGGTTCAGCTCTCTCTGTCAGCTCCAGCCCCCTATGCAGGGACATGAGAGAAGCCTCCCATAGGATAGTAAAACATCAATCTGGGCATCTCCTGGGCAATGTCCTTGCAGGTGGCCAATTCTCTCACAGCAGAAGCTACTTGCAATTTCTCAAGTCGCTCCTGACACACACAAGATGGAATACCAAGATCTGTGGATGCAGTGGCATAGTAAAATGATGTATACGTAAAAGCTTTCTCAAGCCTATTTAACAAGAAACAGAAATGTGAACTGGGAAATGTTTTGAGGTTCTGCCTACCCTGTAACTTGAATAAGACATGCATCCCAAATAATCCTATTTTATACAACGTTGAGAAATACTGGATAAGATGTGCTTGTGAGCTGAAAGGCTGTCTTACGGGACACTTGAGAAGTGTGCAAGGGATAATCATGAGATCCCCAGTGTCTTCCGGTCCCAGTGATAGAGCTGTTTTTCAAAGATAGTCATAGTAGGAATCTCAAAGCAGCAAGAAACACAAGCCTCTTAAGTTTCTTTAGAGAGCAGATAAGTGCAATGACAGGAAAATGAGGTGGCAAAGTTGACAAGTGTAATTCTTTTCTGGTACCTTTAGAAGAGTTGAGAAGACACTTCTGACACTTCAGTTAACATAACTTCCACAGAATCCTTTTCTCCATTTCCTTTCCATGACCAGATAGATTGTGTGTAAAATGAGGTGTGTCACTGATCTTGTTTTTCTGATTTAGTCTGAGCAACTTTGCTATTGCTCTTTTCCTCAGCAACGAACCTCTGAAGTAAATAATAGCAAATATGGACTTAATATGATTTGGAGAGCAGAAATTCTTACCTGAGCTCTTATAAAGGTGGAAGTAAATTACTTTGGAAGTGTAATGGTTTTCCAATTCTATTGAAGTAATTAATTATATATATATATCTCCCCCCCCCCCCCCAATCCATGCTTGTTGCTTTAGTCTCAAATCAGCATGTTCCCTGATTAGCTGAAGTGTTTCAGTTCTCACACGTGGCCGAACCAAATACTGTATGGGTGAAATTAAATACAAATGATCCAAAAATTCATGAATGGCTCTGATCTGTGATTCAAAGTCAGCTAGGGTAGTGTTTAATATACTGGATTTTGACCAAGAATGCCTTCTTCCAACTATCCCTCCTCCCTCCCTCAAGTTCAGTTCATGCATTCCAATTTTATGCCTCTGTTTGGGGAAACTACAATTTTCCTTCAATCCATTTTTCTGAACAATAAAACAGTAATTAGCATCTGATCTTTATGCCTAGTCTGTTTCTCCTTCAGAGCCTCTCCCATATGCACATGGTTTTTTTTTAATGATTTAATGATGTTTAGGTCTGGCATATTGTTCAATAACACAAGAACTGGGAACCATTGTGAATTTTGGGTAGCATGTGTGTGTGTTTTGAAATGTCTTTCTTCAATATGATGAAGATACTGAGCAAGTCCACATATGGAAATCCACATATGGAAGACACAATGCACATAGAATTTCCTTAATCTGAATATACACTTGAAAATCTTTGCATTTATAACCTGATGCACATATCTCTGTATGCTTATCTCAGCCTCTATTCCATAGCAAAAAAATAGTTAGATATGAAATAAAACTATTGGCCAGAATCCTGTATTGGGATTTATCGATGTATAGGCAGCATTGCTTTGATGCTAAGCAGTGAAACCTGGTTCGACACGCACACACTTACTGGGAAGCAACCACTGTGATTGACAAGGTCTGTTCCTCTGTCACTCAGCAAACAGCTTGTGTAAGGGTAGTAGGACTATCAGCCAGCAGCTTTCCAGTCTATCATTCACAGTCACTATTTCCTGGTACATGAAGAACAGAGCACCTTAATGATCACTACATAGCCTCTAAACTAAGGAGCAAATAAGGATTGTGAAAATGCAATAGTCACATGACTAATAGTCATAGTGTGGTGTAGCGGTTTGGGCTTTGGACGATGACTATGGATATCCGGGTTTGAATCCCCATTGGACAATGGAAACCTAGTGAGTGACTTTGGACAAGGCACACTTCTCAACCTCAAAGGAAAGCAAAGACAACTGTGAGCAGATCTTGCAAAAAAAAAAAAAGTCCCTCCATGATTCATCTTAAGGATGCTACAAATTGAAGGAACACAACAATAACCACTGCATAACTGTCAGGATCAGTGCTGACAGTGATCAGCACAGTGAAGCCTTTCTTCCCAGCATCTGAGTTTTCAGAAAAATTGGAGCAGCAACCTGGGGTGCCAATTTGTTAGCCATCCTGAGTCCCTCTGCGGAGGTTGAGATAGGACGGGATATAAAAGCCCAAAACAAACAAACAAACCTGATCCTAGAAATACTAGTTCTGCAGAGGTGATCCAGGAGCCTCAAAAGAATAAGGAACTCCCATGGGAAGAGCTGGAGTTAAGTATCTGAGTTCAGCTGCAGTTGAGAACTGAGGGTATTCAACTGAGAAGATCTAATAGATTGTCTCAGTAAAGAGACGACAGGTAAGAGCACTTGGGAAAGTGGCATAAAGAGCTGAAGGCTGGACTGGCTCTGCTGGGAGCAACTTTTGTTGAACTGTAAGGCCAAAATCCCTAATGGTGAACTCTTGCTGTGAACTTTGACTCTTGCCTTGAACCTTGACTCTTTCTGAATTTGACTACCTTTGGAAGATGGATTGGATTTGGTGATACTGCTTGGCTTGAACCCTGGACTGTACTGACTATTCCAGTCTTTGCCTCTGCTGAATTGATAAATGTGTATGACCCTGGAGTGACTGACATTGTGATTGATGAGCGACTGCTTTGGCAGGAATTCCTGTATAGATTCTTGACAATTACTCCCAGAAGGAATAAGAGTTATTTGTATTGGTTTACAAGCTGAAAAACATGGTTTTGTGAAGCCATGGTGAGAAGAACAGAGTAAATTTAAGGTCCTTTGCACATTCAAGTATAAAAGTATATGTGGGCAGGAAACAATGTGTTTTATGCCAAAAATTACTGCATCCTGCAAAGAAAACAGAATCGGCTGATAAGTGACAAAGACTTTCAATCTAAGATATGAGGTTAGAAAACAATGCCAATATCAATGAAAAATAGGATACTTGAGTACGTGGACATTTGATCCACTCTTGCAATCCCTTCCTTCCACTCTGAACACAATACGGACTGCATTTGTTGTGCTGTTTGTGTGATTGGCATTGTTATAAATGTCATATTCATGTTCAATTGTGACATGTTTAGAAATACCTTAATTCTCTACTTTGAATACATAATGTGTAAAATAGCTCTTAGTGAAGAACTTTATTAGGTTGCCCTGGGGAATGCAATAGCTCTGAAATCAACCTGGCTCACAGACCCACTATGTGAATAAGATGAGCCAACCCCATTTGTTCTGCTGCTTGCTTTTTGGAGGGAAAATAGAATGCAGATGTGACCAAAAAGTACTAGAAGAGCCATAACTTATCATCTAAATAGAAATTGCTTTGAATTATGTTAATACAATCAAAATATTATTTGCACCTGAGGCCATGGGATGCCCCTTTCTTCTTTCACCATTCATTATTTTCATCTGATGATCAACTCTTCAGTTCATGATGATTTACAGAGAGCAGTGCTGGCACTCTATTTGATTAAACAGGATTGTGTGCGTGAGGATCTGATATTGAGAAAATGCTAACAGAGTTTGCAAACATTTGTTTTGAACGTCAGTGATATTGAAAGAAATGTGCAAGTTACATAGATTGTCTGTTTTATGAAGCACCTCATCACATCCACAGGTCTGGACGAACGTATCTATTGGGTAATTGCATTGTAATAGTCTATTTGCTGTATTTGTGAGTACAGTTAAGAAACTGATCACTATGATAATATTCCCTGATCTTCATAACTATACCAAAACTTTTAATAGTAGAGTTGTTGAGGGTTTGATTCCACTGAGAAAGAAGGGAAAGTGTTGACTAGACATGCAAAAGGAGATTAAATTGACAAGGAAAGGACCTGTGACTATGAAGCTTGGGTGTCCTCCTACACTCATCACTAATGCTTGAAGCTCAGGCGTCGGCGGTAGCTGGGAGGACCTTCACACAATTAAGACTCGTGTGCCAGCTGCGACCATACCTTGTGAAGTTGGATCTGGCCAGGGTGGTCCATGCCTTAGTCACCTCCAGATTGGATTACTGTAATGCACTCTACGTGCGGCTGCCCTTGAAGACAGCTCGGAAATTTCAATTGGTCCAACACGCGGCAGCCAGGTTACTAACTGGGGTGACTTACAGGGAGAGGTTAACCCCCATGTTTAAGGAGCTCCATTTTCCAATCCCTACTCAAGGTGCAGGTTCTTACCTATAAAGCCCTGAACGGTTTGGGACCCGCCTACCTGTGTGACCACATTTCTGCATACGAACCCACGCGATCTCTTCGATCATCTGGAGAGGCCCTGCTCTCGCTCCCACCTCTTTCACAGGCGCGATTGGTGCAGACGAGGGAGAGGGCCTTCTCTATGGTGGCCCCCCGACTCTGGAACTCACTCCCTAAGGACATCAGACAAGCCCCCACATTGGCAATCTTTAGGAGGAACCTGAAAATGTGGCTGTTCCACTGTGCCTTCCCTGAATAAAGGAAACAATTCCCTGCAAATATCCTGAGAAGCACTTTAATTACTTGGGTTGTTCTTTACATTTCGTTTAAATGTACTAGATACACCCTCTGTTCATGCCCAGCATTTATTTTAAAGTTTTAACTATTACATCTGGCCCTGCCATAGGTTTTTAAATCCTTGTGTGTTACTATCTATGTGTGAGTTATATTAATTGTATTGTTTATTTTGCTTATTCCCTGTTGTTTTTATTGATGTGTTGTTGTTGGGCTTGGCCTCATGTAAGCCGCTCCGAGTCCCTTGGGGAGATGGTGGCGGGGTATAAATAAAGCATTATTATTATTATTATTATTATTATTATTATTATGTGTCAGTTCTGAAGAAAGAGAATCTCTTCTGTGTTTATGTCTGGAGAATCTCTGCTATAGTTGCCTTCATGGCAGTAGAACAATGAATGTCATTTGGAATTTTGTATGTGTCATTCAAGTGGCTGAACAAATTCACCTAATAGTTTAAGCACGCTGTAAAGTTTCTTCAAATGCTAGCCTAAAACTCAAATTGGATTTATTAGCAGAAATTCCCATTGCCACTAAACTCCACACAAGTCAGAAGGGCAGAAAATATGATGAATTTGTATTGATAGAAAAGATTATCATCTTCCAAACTATTTCCTGCATTGATAGGGATACAGAGGGAAGTGATGGTAACATGTTCCCTTCTATGTATGTTGATATAACTTGATTTTGCATTTTGGGATTGAGGACAATCTCTAAATGGGAAGTGGTTTATAGTTATGGTTTTCCATGAAACACTGTAAAACTATAGCAAAGGCGGTCTACATGCCAACACCTCTAGCATACCTATGTTTCATTGATGAGTCATAAATAGGGTTGTAAAAATCTGTCAGTTTCATTTGAGTCAAATTTCTCAGAAATCTGCTGGCATTCTCATCCCGTTTCAATTACATTTTTCATCTTATTTCAGTTCTGTGCTCAGATCTTTGAAAACATTGTTGACTTTTCTTTCAAACTGTACACATTTCATTTTGTTTCCCAGGTAGTCTTCCATTTAGGTGTTGAAAATCCCAGACCTGCTTAGCTACAGCAAGATTCTTCCAGCAATGACTGTAATGGAGTCAACATCTCTCAGTACCGAACTTCAAAACATGCATGGTACATGGATCCTCTCATTCCCTGATATATTTTCTGGCTCCCAACAAATTTCAGCAGTTTTCTTCTAGGGATGTACATTTTAGGTTATTTTGTTCTAATTTCTAAGAACAAAAATCGATTTTTTTACTACTGTGTATTATTTTTGAGTGTTTGGGGCATATTTAGGGGGTTTTAATTATTATTTTTAATGCCCCTCCCCTCCTCTAATAAAAATATTTTTTTTCTGTACAAAACATTGTTGAGCAAAATTCCGTATTTTTGGCACAACCCCTCTTATATATTTTCTACAACATGCATGTTTTTCAGTGTTAAAATGCAGGAAGAAAGTGAAGTGAACAGCTTGGAAGCCACAGCTTAAGATAAGACAAAGATGGTGTTGAATAGCCAGCTATTCAAGGCTGAGTTCTCTTCTATTGGAATCAAACAAAGAGGAAATGGACCTGAAAAAATGGACCTGTTTCCCCCTTCCCTATTTCTTTCTGTGCTCTAGAATCCTAGTCTTGACATTATACTCATTATTCCTAAGACCACACATATCAAATACAAGGTCTGTGAGCTAAATCCAGCCCACCACATCATTTATGTGACCCACGAGGCTTTCAATGCCAGGGCAACAGTGTTACATTTCTACAGTCTTAAAATTATAAATGACCCTTTGAAGGCAAATGTAAGACTAATGTGCCCCTCAGTGAAAGTGAGTTTGACACCCCTGCTTCAGATTATTTGGTAACCCAGTACCTTCATAGTGTCTATATTTATCAACCTTAATAGGAATAAATATGATAGCACCCATATCCCTGCTTTTGTGAAGGAACATTTTCTTTGATTCTTTTTGCCTCATGCTTATATTATCAAAAGGCAGGGGGACTCTGCAAAATTGGTTGCCTCTGTAGCAAAGGATGAGCAAACTTTGGAGGTCATGGGGCATCAACACATATTCGGAGTTTCGAAGAGACTGATTCAGTATCACCTCACATTGGTTGTTTTCAAGGTCTTTGAGGGGTGGGCATAGTTTGGCTGTTTTGGACAGCTTGTGCCAAACAGCCCTTTAATCTTATTTGAATGCTTCATAAGTATTTTATGTAACTTGTACATGTTTCGTTTTTTTTTTTTTTTTTTTGAGTGAACAGATCTATCAGAGGAGCATCCTAGTACTGGGAATGAGGGTGCTAGATAGGTGTATTGCTAAATAATAGTGATTGTAAGCTATTATGCTTGGGCTATTTCTGTCTTTTTGCCACACTACCTAAAGTGAAATATTATGGAAATGTTTATTGGTTTGATTTACCTGCATTTCTGTACCCAGGTTTTAAGAATGAGCAAAATGAAATACACCTCAAAGAAGATATTTTACAGGACATTTACATCTTTGTCTTCCCTAACATACATATAGGATTTAAAGTTACACTTGTGAAGTTCATGATTTGACCAAATGGGATATCTCTGGATATGGTTGGTTCCTCCAGGAGCTGATAATATTGAAAACAGTATACAATATGGATTCTTTGAACAAATATAACCTGATGTGGAAAACAATACCTTAATAAACATTTTATAGTCCACTACTTGGCAGGAGCGGTGCCAGCTATGATTTATTGCCTTTTTCATTTTCTTTTTGTTGAAAAAAGGGCATATATTCTTTATGCCTTTCTTTTAAAACTATCACTAACATTTTTAATGCAAGGAGAAAGTTGCAAATATGCATGCCCATATTATTCCCAGATTCTCAGGATCTTTAATATCCCAGTATTTCATATAATATAAGAAAAATAATACGTTCCGTTAATAATGCAACATATGCTCATTAAAGTCCCCATGTGAAGAGTAAGGTTTGTTTAATCTATTGTTCTTCTCCCAGCAAAAACTAAACAAGACGGGGATAGAGAATGATAACTCAAACTCGATACTTACTACTGTGGTCATGTCCAAAAAGCCAAGATCCTACATTACAAAGATGGAGTGTAAGCTTCAGTCAGGTGTTACCACTTATTCAACGTACCTGTTTTCAACCATTTAGTCCCCAGAAAAGACTAGGATATCTTGGGAAAAATCAGCTGTGTTCTTGAAGTTGGCAGGAGGAAGGCAATATCAACCTCCTGGACAAGTATAGGATATGTGTTCCTTCCTGCAACTGGTTGCAGGAACACATTTGACAGTTGCCTAAATGCCCTTATCAGAACCTCTTCTTTTCCTAGCCACTAAATGGCCATAGTGATCAACCTGAAGACAGGTAAATGGCAGGGAGGTCATTGCAGATGGATATACCTCCACTTGCAATGGAAAAATATATAACATACAGGCATAATTTGCCATTATGATTACACATTTTACAAACTACATTTGAGTGACATCTTATAAATAACCAATATATTTTATAAATGTATATCTAGTACAGTTGACAGTATATGAGATGTCAGCCTTCAAATTCAGATCATGACAAGTTTATAACACTTAGAAATAGTCAAATGTCATAGCCAAGCTTTAGCAAAGTTTGTGTTCTGCCAGAAAACTTCACCTGGAGTGTTACTTCTTTAAAAGTAACTGCAACAAATTGAAGTTTTCAGAGGTCTTATATTCTTGAGCTCTTTCCACTTTTTTGAGAGGAATATGCTGGATTGATCCACAGTAAACATATGGGTAAAACGATCCTGATAGAACTCAAATTCTAGCAGTGTATAGGGACAATCTTACTTAGAGCTGATGCAATTACATTTTTTTAATCATTAGCTATTTGTAACAAGGAAATGCTCAGTTTACTCATACTGGGTTGGAGCCAAGATTTGCCTTCCATAAACAGAAAGGTTCAGATTATGGATTGGCATACCTCCTCAACTCTCCCTGCACCACAAATTGTTTCCAATAGCACAAGTCTCCAGTTGTCTCTTTGACATTTTTAAAGATTTAGTGGGGTGAAAATGGAGGAAGGCAGACTGGGGAAACATAGTTCCACCAGGCTAGTTGCATTCATCAAAATATCCATCTAACCCAGTGTTTTGGACACCAGCTGCCAGAATCCTTTATAATTGGCCAAACAGTGAGGCTTCTGGGAGTTGAAGTCCAAAACATCTGGAAGCCTATAATTTGGAAATCATTGTTTTAACACACAATGCAGGGAACAGAAAGCTATCCACACCTAGGGATTGCACACACAGCCATCAGATCCAGCAGAGAGACACTTTCTCTGATGCCCTTGGATACCTTAACTGCTACAATACTCTCTCAAAGTGTGGTTCTGTTTTTTGTAATGTTCAGTAAATGTGGTATCTGGAAAGATCCAAAAAGCCATTTGCCTACAAATTTAACACAGGAAATTAAGTCATTACAGCTATTACATTATAATCATGAACAAATAGTTATCAAGTGTATTTTAATAGGTTAACCTACATGATGTAATAAACCAGCAGTAAACCATCACCAGTATATCTGATATCATTTTGTTCTGCTATTGTTCCAAAATTCCAAAAATAATAATATTAAAGGAATAATTTGACTGCAGTCCACAAGGGAGCCTTGCTAGTTAATTTTAATGGATGCAGCATTTCATTTTTCTAAGTGAATAGGTATGCCATATAATGTTTGCTGTAGGTCAGCAAACTCTGGCTCTTCCTGAGTTTTATTCCATTAATGGAAAGTACAGTTGCCAGCTAATGAACAGCCCTTTAAAATGTTTTTTAAGAAAAAAAGAATGAGTGTTCACCATGAATTTTGAGAGAGGAAAGTCAGTTCCGGAGACAAATGTCCCTTCCATATGAAACTTCCACTGATTATAATGTCCATTCTTATGCACAACACCACTTCCCTTGTGAGACCTATTTTGAACAGGTCAGCAAAGACATTTAGTCTCAGATGGCTTCTTAAAAATTGTGTATTGATGCATACAACCATGAGCTGGAAGGACACTTAGCCACTTAGGACTAAAGTTTATGGAAAACTCCATAGTTTGCAGGAGTGATAATTACTGAAAAGTATTTAATTTGTTTTTAAAGATAGATTCATTAATGTAAAATAAAGGTACATAGCCAGAGGGCAATAATACTAAAAAATATATCTTGAGAATCCACTGCCAATTTATTGAGACATACCCACCAAACACATCTCAACCAATAATGAGGAACATTTTGAATTGTTTTGAGTAAAATTCATTTGTTTTTTTTAAAAATCTCCAGACCAATGCTCTAGGACGTTCTAGAGTACAGCAGACAATAGAGATTGCAATTATTAATTGGTGGAATGATAGGCCAGGAAAAATCTTTCCTAAAACATGTGCCTGGTAACATAGGTAACTGAGGGGTTAAATTGCTCAATGCATAGAGAGGCCAGACTAAGGATGTTATATTTGGCCGGGCAACAGTAACCAGCCCAGACATCATAACCATAGGTGTCACCATCTGCCCGATTCCTTCTCTTTCATTGTGACCACCTCTGTAAGTAACTGTATATAGTTTGGAATATAAATAAAGCATTTGCTGCTGAGGGTTCTCTTGGCAGAAATACAGAATTCCAGTGTGCTTTATTTAAGAAGTTATGTAGGCAGGGAAAAATGTTCCAAACTGATAGGGCCATTAATAGGTAATTCATGTAATACCCCATGGAGGTTTTTTAATCACAAAAAAGAATTTGTGAGGTTCAGGCTTTCATAGAAACTATTTGATCAGGAAGCCTCAGTCCTTAAACCCTCTGGTGGCTTCCATGGCAGTGGGACAATAAAGAGACTCTGGGGCTTAGCCTAACCTATAAATAATAATAATAATAATAATAATAATAATAATAATAATTTATTTATTTATTTATACCCCGCCACCATCTCCCCAAGGGGACTCGGGGCGGCTTACATGAGGCCAAGCCCAACAACACATCAGTAAAAACAAAATAGCAAACAAATAAAACAAATAAATGACTTATCCAGTGTGCTGAACCAATATATGGTAGACAACAGTCCACAGTTGATTCACTGTTCCACTAGACATGAGGACCACCATTGCCTAATCCCAAATGTGTGTGAAAAACTTCAGTACATGTATGAGAATAATGTTCAAGATTGTCTCCCCATGGGCCATTTGCTATAGATAGCAGGTTGGGGGAGAGTGAAGCAGTGTATGAAATAGTTCCAGAGCATGGCACTGCTAGTTCTTAACTTTTTGCTTCAGTAAAATAATTGAAAACAGAATTGTTAAAATAGTTTAAAACATAATGGCTGGCATCCTGCTGGTTTCTTACACACCATAAGTTCTCCTATACATGTTGTTGTTGTTTATTTGCTCAGTTGCTTCCAACACTTTGTGACCAGCTCACGCCAGAGCTCCCTGTAGGCCATCACCACCCCCAGCTTCTTCAGAGTCAAGCCAGTCACTTCAAGGATACAATCCATCCATCTGGCCCCATGGTCAGCTCCTCTTCCTTTTTCCTTCTATTTTCCTCAGCATCATTGTCTTCTCTAAGCTTTCCTGTCTTCTCATTATGTGGCCAAAATACTTCAACTTTGCCTCTAAATATCCTTCCCTCCAATGAGCAGTTGGGCTTTATTTTCTGAAGTATGCATTGGTTGGATCTTATAATTGTACTTTTCGACTAAATTGTAGCACACTGTGTGGAACATTTTCCAGGACCTCAGGGCTCTTGGTTGCTTACACTTGTGAGAAAATCTCATTATCACCAAGATTGTGAATACATAGGGATAGTGAATACCAATCAATTATGGATGTATAATTCTAGGTGTAAATGGTTTGGGTCCTGCCTATCTTTGTGACCCCACCCCCCCCCCCTCCCATGAACTGGCATGGGCTCTAAGATCTGTCAGGGAGGCCCTCCTCTCAGTTCTGCCACCATCAAAAATGTGGTTAGTGGGGACGAGGGAGAGGGCCTTCTAGGTGGTGGCCTCTCAGATTTGGATTGTCCTCCCCAGGGAGATTAGGCAGGCCCCCACACTGTCCTACTTCCATAGGGGCTTGAAGTCCTGACTGTTCAAACAAGCTTTTGATAACACCTAGTTGTTCTGCACAGTAATTATGCAGCCTTGCCCTTCATCCCATGCCCTCTTTCCATGGTTACAGCTCTGCACTTTTTCCATTCCCTTGCCCTTTTGTTTCCAGCCTGACAACTTTTACAGCAGTTTACCACCATTGGTTGATGAGCACAGTTTTATTGAGTCTGAAGTTGTTGTTTTATATATTCCTATGTGTTTTACTCTATTGTATTTTATATTGTGTTTTATTTTATGTTATTAGGCACCTTGTGCCATGTGTAAGCCACCCCAAGTCCTTTCGGAGAGATGGTGGCAGGATACAAGAATAAAGTTGTTATATTGTTGTTGATGTAATAATAATAATAATAATAATTATTATTATTATTATTATTATTATTCACACCTCTATGATACTGAATTCCAGCCATGCCATTTTTTTAAAAAAGAAAATGCACTGAAAACCTCTCAAAACTCAAATGTCTCTCCAATAGTTTTCATGGAGCATAACCATAACAGAGTGACCTTTCCTTTTCAGGACAAAAAGGAATATGTCTCTGGCTGTTTGATATACATACAATTACAATAGATCATTGATATTACTGAACTATAATATGTACAAGCTTACCCCATGTGCTCAGGGGAAAAATGGGCTCTATTCTAGCGAAATCTGGCTGAAACATCAATCCACTTAATTTCTACTAGCTATATTCTACAGCTGCATGGACTTTCACTGCATTTGCACTTTTACTGGCAGCCTATTATTACCTCTGTCATTTTCTTGATGGAAATAAAACTTACCTTGTCTTGTCATTTTCATCACTCTGAGCAAGTAGAAAAATAATGAAGCACAGAATCAGGGCTGTATGGTCAAATGTAGGGTGAAGATATTTTACTTTTGCTGTCTGAAATTTAATTAAAACCAAGATGGGTTTATAAATCAATTTACAAAAAGTGCTAATCTTTCATTTAGACAATTCTGCTTTCCGTCATACCTCTGTTGACTTTTCACTGCAATTTATCACATCCTGTTTTCCCATTTTACTTTTAAGTTCTTGGTTGGCATCTCAAGAAGCACCGAGTATAATTTTCTTCTCATTATCATAATTAAACTGTGTTAATTTTCAAATTGAGCAAATAAATCCTTTCACCACCTTGTGTTGATGAGCGAAGGACTACTTTGCCCAATCCCAGTTGATTTGTCGTAACATTTTTTCCAAGAGAAGGCAGATCTGGCAGCTGTAGTTAATACCTTCATTGCCTTTTTCTTAAGCTGCTGCAATGTGCTTTACATAGGGCTCCCTTTGAAAAGTATGGTAAAATCCAACAAGTGCTAAAAGTCATGGCTACATTGCTGTCTACCAGTATGTTCTGCCGTAGATCATATCTGACAGTTCTTGAACCAACCACATTGGCTTCTGAGCTCAGGTCAAGTGTGGATTTAGCACACAAATCTCTAAACAACTTGGGAACAGGATATTTCAAAGACCAACTCCTCTAGTGTGAACCACAGAATGTGAGGTTCAAAATAGAGGCCTTGTTGGTTGCCCCATCATTCCTAGAGCTTTCAAAGTAGCATTTAGACTAGTTCCATTTATTTTGAGCTTTGGTCTCTACAATCAGGTGTGTGATGCTGCCTGGAATTGTGCTGGTGAGTTATAATGCTGGAATCTCTATGTATGCCATTGGAAACAATTATTTCTGTCATTGTGAAGGTCAAAATTCTCTACTAACACTACCACAAGCAAGATCTTCTCAAACCACCTTTCCTCAGATGTAGCTCTTCAAGCATGGCTATTTCCTGGATGGTGGAGAGCAGTAGTGGTAGTAAAGAAGCATCCAGTGATTTTCCTATAGGCCAGGCCCGCACAACCTGAGCCCCTACACGTGTTTTGGACTTCAGCTCCTAGAATTCTTGGCCATTGGACAAGCTGGCCAGGGCTTCTGTGAGCTGGAATCCCAAACACCTGGAAGGCCACAGGTTGTTCCAGCTTGCTATAGATCAGTGATTCTCAACCTGTGAGTCCCCAGATGTTTTCACCTTCAACTCCCAGCAATCCTAACAGCTGGTAAACTGGCTGGGATTTCTGGGAGTTGTAGGCCAAAACACCCGGGGACCCATAGATTGCGAACCACTGCTATAGATGGACACAGAGCATTAACATAATATGCATGGTCTTCTGGAGAAACTGGAGATCCTTTCAAATATCTATTGCTGTCTCTCCTGCTGTGGGTAAAGAGGTGCACTGCCCCCCTGCTCCCTAATCCTTCATTAACCAGGAAATGGCCAGATTCAGAAGGGCTGCATCTGACAAATAGTGGGTAGTGGGGTTAGATGAGAAGCTATTGTAGCAACATCTCATAGCTATGCTTTCCAATGCAGAATTATCATTTGGGTTTTTAAATAACATCCCTAACTGTTTTTTCCCATTTCATATTACCTCAGTAAGGCAATATGAAATCGGCAAGTCAAACATCAAAGGACAGGTCAAGACCAAAAAGCAAGCCAAGGGTGCATCTACAGTGTAGAATGAATGCAGTTTGACTCCACTTTAGCTGCCACAGCACAATGCTATGGAATCATGGGGGTTGTTGTCTGACAAAGTCCTTAGGCTTCTCTGCCAAGGTGCATTCGTGCTTCATCAAATTACAACTCCCAGCATTCCACAGTATTGAGCCATGGCAGTTTAGATGCTAACAAACTACTTTCATTTTGCCATGTAGATTTACCCCCAAGAATTAGAATGTGTGACAATATATACAGGACTTAGAAATGAAATCAATAGAAGCAGGAAGGAAAGTCAGGGAGTTTGGGGGAAAGGCCATTTGTAATGTATGGAGGTTAGGCAAGGAGATGACAATAGGCCTAATAACAGTTCTATACAAAGTTATATTAAATAAAGCACACTGCCTACATAAGGTGAGGGTCATTCCTTAATTGGACAAACAGTGTTGCATGAAACAAGATCAAGATGAAAAGTAGATCTGAGCACTAAAGAGCAAGTCAAAATTAGAATGCAAACCAGAAGACACTTGTAAGAGGAAACCTTAGGTCAGGACTAAAGAATAACTATGGATACAGAGACATGGCAGAGCCCAAGAAGATGGCATCCTTTCAACAATAATCAGCTGAAACTGAGGCCCTGAATTGCACTTTAAATTGCACTATAAAATTAAAGCTCAGTTTTATTATTTTGCCTTTGCCATTTTATTGTTATGTAAAGCATTTAGGAAAGGGAAGAATATGCATCTTCTAAACTGAGTGATATTCAGGAAACATATAGCACTTTGTGCACTTCAGATGTTGAAGGGCCCAGACCCATGCCACAGTTTAGTTACTTATAGCAATGTTACACTGTTTAAAACATCAATAGAAACTCTACCACTTGGTGACAGCAGCAAATGCTGAGCATTCATTTTCTGAGATGTAAATCTATAAAGAACCACCTAAGGAACGCCTTAACAGTTGCATTGAGGATTGGGAATATTTGCTCTTTAAGATGAAAGAGCCAGAAATAAATAACTGTTGGGTTGATTTCAGAAAAGAAACTTAAAAAAATAAAATCCATAGATGTGAGATACAAATTGTATGCTGTGAGCCATTTCCAATATTGAAATTGTTTAAATTAACTATGAAATACTGAACCACTTATCAGAGTGCTTATCTTGTACAATTGAGGAATGACAGAGTCCAACCTGAAGGCACGGAAGAACAACCATTACTTGATTATGAAGACACAGAACTCATTGGGAGACACAACCACACATAGCCTGAACAGAAGAGAAATTTGACTTATGCAAGTCTGAAGATGAATCTACACTGTAAAATGAATGCAGTTTGACACCACTTTAACTTTCATGACTCTATGCTTTAGAATCATCAGAGCTGTAGTTTTACAAGACCTGTAGCCTTCTCTGTCAAAGAATAATGGTACCTCACCACACTACAAATCCCAGGATTCCATAGCATTGGATGAAACAATTAAAATTGTGTCAACCTGCATTCATGCTACGGTGTAGATATACCCTTAGTAACTCTTGTGACCCCCAAGAATACTATTAGGATGTACATGAAATAAAAAATAATGCAAATGAGAGAGAAAAAAATCTAAAATGAAGTTTGATAAAGCCACAGACACAGAAAGGATGGGCATGATTTTGTTATTAGGTAATGTTATTCAGTAACACAATTTAAAAAACAGGAAACGACGAGGCCAAGCAAAGACATACCACCTCCCATTGTCCAGAAAGGTCATATGATGATGCTAACTGGTAGAGATAAGGTGAACTATAAAACCATTACTCTAAATGATGCCAGGGCCTTTCCTATGGTACCCACTAGGCTTGTGCATTTTGGCTGAACCTTGATCAGTTTCTGCTGGCCAGTTACCAGTAGACCCCTGTATCAGTTTCCGCATGAGCAAAGTTCCATTTTTAGCCATTTTTAGCCTTTTTTTTTTTGCTTTTCTGTAAGCCTGAATACACTCTTTTCTCTTGATCCAAGCAACACATGTATCATTTTACCTGTCCTTGAATTCAGGAGATGTTTTCCCTGCCTGATGGGTAACACAAAGGTGGAGAACCTCTAACTCTGCAGGTGTTTTGGATTCAATTCTCATATCCCTTATCATTAACTATACCAATTGAAAGATTTGAGGTCTAAAGATTCTGAAGGTCCAAAAGTTTCCAGTCTCTGGGATGAGACACTAAATTAGTAGCCTCATGCTGGGTCTTAGGGTGATGGTAATAGCAGAGCATAGTTCCATATGCCAAGCTGCTATGTTTTGCTGAACCATGCAGGACTGCAGTAAATGTTTTTCGGCAGGAAATGGAGAATATCACATTAGGCCTTTTGTTGTGATTTCACCATCTTGTGCACTAGAAAAGGCATCCAGCAACAATCATTTCAAACACTATGCCTCCCCATATTAAATGGTAAGCATTTCATTCATGGTTGCAGACACACAATGATTTCAACTTGGGTCCATATTTTTCAGTAAAACAACAACAACCTGTATTTCATCAGAGGCAGCAATTACTTCAAGAACCTCATTATTACCAGGGGTCCTTCACACTACAGTTATGGTACCATGGAACAATAGAGTTGGAAGGGATCACATGGGCCATCTAGTCCAACCCCCTGCCATGCAGATGGCCTTCCATCTGTTTAAAAGCCTCCAAGAAAGGAGCTTCCACCGCCTCCCAAAGCAGAGAGTTCACTTGAACTACCATGGTGGTTCAATCCTATGATTTCTTGGGATTTGATGTTTAGGGAGGGATACTTAAGATTCCCATCTTAATACCTCCTGTACCACAACAAACTACAAATCTTAGAATTTCATAAGATTGGTGGCAAAGTAGCATTGTAGTGCTTTAATGGTGTTGCATGAAAGGGCCTCAGGACACAATTGGTCTCTTTTGCTTTCAAGTTAAATGCTCCTCTTATGGGACTCCAAACTTAGCAGCTGTGGTAAAGTGGAGACATTATTATTCATTACTTCTTCATCAAATTTGGTTCATTACTTGTTTAGTGACATTAGGATGTGTGGTAGATTACTAATTAATGACAAACTAAAATAGGCAAATGCTCTAGATAAACAGAAGGCACAGAAATGAAGCGACAAAGTAAGTTGCTTCGTGTCTTCCTTTCATCTGTCTCAGCTTTGATCTGTGGAAGCAAGAATATTAGTTAATTCAAGCTTTAGCTCTTTTGACAATATCAGCAGCTGATGGAATGCATGATTTCTATGCTGTGAGTATATGGGCAAAATCATAACCCTACAACTTTCCCCCAACCCCCCTACATTTAAAAAAAATCTAAACATCAATAAGATGGTGTCAAAGGTAATCTAAAAGCAGAGAGATGGTGAGAGCTTTATTTTAACCACATCTGTTCCCTATTTTCTCAGTGCATTGACTTTAAGACATAGATTGGTTGTGCTAGTATTTAATTATTTTAAAAAATCCATAATTCACTTCCTTTACCTTCAGATATTGTCCCAGCTATAGAGAAGCACATTTCTCTTTGGCCAGTATTATTTACTGGCCAGTGCTGGAACATAGTCACATAACAAACCATCTTATAGTGATAGCTGGTGACGTTTATGTCAATGGGGCAATGATTGTCCAGAAATTCAAGCAAGATTCACTCCTAGCTTTGGCTGGAGAACCTCAGTATCTTTCAGTGGCATTTTGAAATTAAGAACAAAAAATCGACAATGAATGCAAATCTCTCATGAACAGTTAAGCATTATGCTATGCAGCCTTTTTATTGAACATAACTCAACCAAGACACCAAATGTGTGACTAAATGCATAAACAAATCCACATGCATATCCATGCACAATGTACACCAATCTGCAAAGTGCATCTGATCAAATGTGGAAAACCATGAATGCATATGTTCTACATGAAACAAAATGTCCAACCATTTCTACAATGGGAATTATGTGAACAGAAGCCACCAACAGAAGCCAGAATGTGTAAAACAAATAGTGCAATTGCATAGCTCCATAGCATTGCAGATTGCACTATTAAAGCATATATAATGACTTGCATCTTAATTTATTTGTTTGAAGTCTGGTTAAGGATTACATAGGAAAAAATGAAGTTTATGAGGAATAAATGTATAGAAGAGAACCTACAAAGGTAATATTGAAATGCCTCAGGATTTATTGCTGTGGAAGCAAGAAGTCAGGTTCAATCTTCATTGGTTCCTTCACGCATGATACATTGCCAGTGAACTTGCCAGCAATTTCCCCTGAGCAACATGAGGGTTATCTCGGTTAGATTCAGTTTGGGCAAATAACCTGACCCAGCATGAACTCTAAAGAAAAGAAAGTTAAACCCATCAAGAAGCAAAACAGATGCTGAAGTCAGGTAGCCTGCCAAAAAAGCAATAAACAGAATGACAGCCATTAGAGTTCCATCTGGCACCATGCGGAGAGAGCTGTTCCCAGCATGTGTTTTGCTGAGAATATCCCCCTCACCATGTTGTGTACAAACAAAGAAATGTTACTGAAGAAACTGATAGTGATATAGAGCTCGGTGGAAGCCCTGGGGTGAATGTTTGAGACCTACTTCTTCACATGAGTCACATCAGAATCTTGTGAAGCCTCACAGAAGCCTCAGCTGAAATCAGATTGGTTCAGAAATAGGCAAATTGTTCCTGGGCCAAACCAAATTTAGATAAAGTGCCCTCCACATAGATCCCCAACAGAGTTTGGGGAAAATACTTTTTAGACTATAGGTAAAGGTAAAGGTAAAGGTTTTCCCCTGATATTAAGTCCAGTCGTGTCCGAATCTGGGGGTTGGAGCTCATCTCCATTTCTAAGACGAAGAGCCAGTGTTGTCCGTAGACATCTCCAAGCTCATGTGGCCAGCATGACTGCATGGAATCCGTTTAACTCCCAAAATTCCACAGTCAGCATAGCCAGCATAACTAGAAGATTATGGGGCAATTGGTTTAATAAATTATGTTTCGCAGGCTCTGATCTCCAAGTGTTCTACTTCACCAAAGTTTTCTTTCATCAACCCATCTGTCTTCCAGACTCACCCCACCCTTTTTCCTGATTCAACTTACTGACTGTTGGTTATATTCTTGCAGCAGCATCTGGGAGAGAAAAAACCAGAGGATTGTTCCTTCCTCCTCATATTTGAAATGATGCAAATTGTATTAAGTTCAATAAGGGGTTTAATCCCAGTAAATGGGAAATTAAACAGTAGCAGACTATTAACAGAATTGTCACTGAGGCTATTGTTCAAAATACAATGTTGACGAATAGTGAAATGCATCCTGACAAATAATGGAAATAAATACCATTCTTGTTTCTCTAGAGCTGATACATTGTAATTAGTTTGATGGCATTTGGCTTATCATAGCTAAGTAGTCACTAAACACAGATTATAACTTCTAATTCCTGACTCACTACTTTAATCAATCCTGGAAAAACGCTGGTAGCCCTTCTGTTTCATTTTGATCTGTGACTTAATATTCCTTTAGCTATTGAGTAATAATTGTAAAGTACTGAAAGAATGTAGTTTTCTGGTTTAGACCTATTAGACAAAATACTATACAATACTTAAAGTATAATAGGTGTTCTGCACAGGACATTTCCTCATATTGAATCTGGCCATTGGTCCATGTAGCCTGATATTTTCTACATCAGGCATGGGTGAACTTCAGACTTTCAGATTTGTTTCTTTTCACTCCTGGAACCTTTAGATCTCCCAATTGTACTCAAGTAGAAAATAGGATGGGGTGAGAGAGAAGAACATATGCTTACAAATAAGAAATAGTGTGAAAAATGTATTTTGTAGTACTCATACACCCTATTGTATAAGTACTATTGGCTTTATCTATGCATAAACATGTCTTCTAAAAGCATCATCATCTATTAACATTATATAGACCTGGTACTTTATTACACTAGAGAATGAATCCATTTTAAATCTGGTTTCTGCTTCCTGCTGAATTCTGGGGTTTGTACTTTAGGGAGGAGCCTTTAGCAGCTTCACTAAACTACAAGGCCCAGAATTCTGCAGGAGAAAGAAACTGGATTTAAAGTGAATCCATTATGTAGTGTGATGAGGTCCCTGGTAAATTCAACACATACATTAATTTCCTCAATTTTAGCAGCCTAATTCAACGGAAAGGGAGAGATCATCCTTACCTTTGTTGTTGTTGTTGCCTTTTTTGAACAATTGAGAATCTGACACCCTTACTTTCTGACTTGAAACAGCTCTGATAAATTGCAGTAGATTCTGATATAAATTCTGCCCAGTAAAGCAGCTGGAAATAAACAGCTAGTTACATATTGCCTTTATATCAAAAGCCCAAGACAATTTGCTGCTTGATGGAAAAGATAAAATGGTGCTTGACTGGCTGCTGAAATTTATTTCAACTCTCATAATGGGATGGTGTTTTTCACTACACCTGAAAACAACAGGTTAGTTCAAGAGATACAGGACAAACCGTCAGACACAAATAGCTCTGTCCTCCAACTTCGCGTGACCAATCACTCACTCATCCAACTATTGCCAATCCATTAGCTACTCAGACAAATGCTGTAATACTGCCGCAGTGAAGCCATCATTCATCAGAGTAAGATATGTGGTGCTTGCTGACCATGGCCTGGGCTGACTGTCTAATCTGCCTGCTTGCTAAAGGTTGGATGAGATGTTATAGATAATGCATATGTCTTGTCATTAACCCATTTTCCATTCCACAACAGGATTTGCTGTGCATCAGCAATCAGAGGTGCAAATTAAATCTCTGCTCCCTTTCCAGTGATGAATGTTTAAAAAACACATATATGCAGAATGTACAGGTGAGGAAAAACACATCATATGACTAACAGGAGTCTCTCATCACTTGAGAGTGCACTGCTATAGCCACCAAATGTGGTTTTCTACACAATTCTTTAACCCATGAACTGTGGGTCCACACTCGTGCTATCCCAACCAATGCCATCAACTGGAAGGATTCCTCTCAGAAAATCCAAATATCTGTGTCCAAATGTGGGTTTTTTTAGCCTGTACTCATGAATTTGCATGCACCTCTTCTGATAAGCATATAGTCCAGTTTGGTCCCAAGCAGGAGTCTTTCCTGGTACTAGGGCAGGATAAATATGGAATATGGGAAGAGACATAGCACTGGAAAAATGGAGATAGGGCTGCCCTTGCTACCTCTCCGAAATCTGCCACCCGAGAAAAGGCTTGTCTAAGCAGGCATTAAAACCCAAATTTGCCCTACATTGGCTCCTGGCTGGCTTCACAATGTTCCTTCACATCAAGTAAATATCATGGGTTGAATCGAGTTAATCTACCTTTGCTCTGCTTCAATAGAAATTTAGAGATGTTATGTGGTTTGCTTGAAACTGTGAAGTATTAGGTGGAAAAATTGGCTCCCTCCTTTTCCTGGTCATGCAGGTGCCTCTGCTTATGTGAGCACTACAACTAGGAGTTCACACAGAGCTCCATGGTCAACTGGGAGCTGTGATGGTAATGTGTAGTGTGATGGTCCAATGGCGTTTCAGTACAGCTATACCATGCAGACTTCAACTCACCAACACAGCAGGTTCAGGGAAGGACATTTGGTCACCTCAGGGGTTAAGAATGGAAAAAGCAGGAATATACTGTTAACTCTGCCTAGCATCCTCAATCAGAACATCCACTTATGCCTACAATATATTTCCCATCCAAAACCTGTTTTTTTCTTTGCTCCAGACTCCCAGTATGGCCTGGCTTATGGCAACTCAGGAGTGACAGAGAAGCATCTATCTATTTCTCAATAGCTGGACACATCACAGTAACATAATTCTCTGTGCCTCCAAGGGCTGCTCTGTCCAGTTGATTGACACCATCAGAACTCATTAACTGAATGCCAGCCTATTTTTTCAGTACTGTTGATTATCAATAAGATGAAGCCACAATTACAACTCAGAAGCACAATGGATATTGAAAGCATGCCTAATAGAAGATGTTACCCCCCTAATTCATTGTCTACTGTAGTGGAATGAAAGTGGAAAATGTACTTACAGGGAGCTGCAACTATTATTACGAGCTTAATGAAATGCTTCGTGTAGTTTCTCACAAATTATCTAACAGTTCTAGCCAACCAAATGAATGTTGCTGTGGAGGTCAGCTGACCTTTTCATTTTTGTTCTTGTATTTAATCACACTGAGGAAAGACACGTAATTTGCTGAAAGAATGAAACCAGGCTCTGGAAAACATTGTGGCTAATGTTTTGTTTGGTAAATCTGTGATGAGACTGAAGTCAGTTATTTTCTGTCAAAACACTCATTAGGGAAATCTGTATCAGTTCTGCCCACTCAGTAAACCATCAGTTTGCATTTCTGTATGTAAAAGTAGTGAAACAAAGCAGCAAAACAAAATTAGAATGACTGGGGAAAAGTAAGAGCGAATACATTTGACCTGTTTTGCATAATTTATTTAGTAGAATCTATGAGAGCAGACCCTATGAGAGAATCTATGAGAGCAGATTGTTTTTGCTTGAGTGTGCAAAGTAAGGTATGATTCCATCTTTCCTGCTCTTCTCCCCCAACTGAGTTAATTGAGTGTAAACTATTCTTACACTTTGAACCCACTTTTGTAAATTGAAATAAGGGGGAAGAGGAGAGAGAAACTGGGACATTTTAAAACAGTAGAAAAATTGGGACAACAGAATTAATCAGAATTGTTCCCGGCCAAACAAGATGATGCACAGACATATGTATGAAGGTGGAAATTTCTGTACATTATGTCAAATAACATCCAGACAATTGCAAGGTGCTACAACTGAAGCTATGTTTAACAACTGTTTGGAGACATCACCTAATCTAGTTTGTAACAGGGTTACAATGTTTTAGGTGCTTCCAGGCAGTGCCAAAATCTGTGTTTTAAAAATGGGTTTAAAATTTTTGGGACCTGACAGCAGGTCCACACAGAGACCTGTCTGTCCCGGATATAGTCCCCCACTGTCCTCACAGTCTTCTTTTGAATCAAGATGAAGAACAAATTGGGGACATCTGGGGGAATTTCTTTTAAAAAAAATTCACTCCATTATGCACTGGACTGTATATGTGCACATGCGAATATCTTAATATAAGTATAAGCAGATTTGTATTTGTATAACATTTTTTATATTTTGTTTTACAGTAAACATAGACACAACCCCTTCTGAATAAATATTATAAAGAAAATCCAGTGAAAGTTTCATTCATACATCAGGAATGACTTGAAGGCATGTGACACCAATAATAGTACCATTAGCAAGCAGTGATATCCAATGCTGTTTCCAGCCATGCCTACCTTTCAAATACCAATTCATATTCTGTATTAGTGGTAGAGAAATATATCAAATTCAAGAACTGCATCTAGTGTCAGCTGAAGAGAAAGTGCTGAGACTTTCTCCCCTATGTCTGACTCAATCATGTCAATAAGACTTCAAGGAACACCCATTAATATAACCTTAATCCAAGTTTATGCTCCAAGAGCAGAGGCAGAAGAAGAAACTGAAAGATTCTATGCTGGAGTCCAGGAGGAAATCAATCACACACCAGGACTTTTGTTAATCCTAGATGATTGGAATACAAAAATAGAAAACAGAGTGAAATCAAAGATTGTAGAAATATTTGGCCTGTACTTTGGGCAAGGGGCTACTGTTAGGACAGTATGTGGAGACATTGAATAGTTTCCAATTAGTGGGCTGGGGGAGATCAAGTGAGTCTGCATTTTATTACTCTATTTGTTTTCCTTGTACCTTATGTATCATACATAAGGCAGGCATAGACTCAGGCCTTATCACAAAGGCCACGTGAAGCTTCCCGCTTTGCCTGGCATTGCACCGAAAGGAGACAGGGCAGCAGAGTGAATCTATCACCCTGCGCACAGCTCCCACTCAGAGACACTTTCCCCATTGCACGGGGAAACATGCCGAGCCCCCAGCATGTTGGAGAAAGCCTCTGGTGATACTTTTATCCCAGTTGGAGGTGGGGCCTCTGCTAGAAGCCACACAATGTCATGTGATGGCTGGCATAAGGCTCCAGTCAGAAGATGGGGTAGAGGCATCCTGGGTTGCTAAATTCCCCCCATCTGATAAGGTTGTTTGAACAAGGGGGCTAGAAAACATGGAGGTGGGGGCATTAATAATCTAAAATATGCAAATGACACCACACACTAGAAGAAAATAGCTAAGACTTGAACACTTACTGAAGACAGTCGAAGCAAAAAATTCAAAGGCTTGATTACAGTTAACCATTCAGAAAAAAATGACCACAAATGAATTGTGTAACTTTAAAGTAGATTATGAAGACACTGAAATAGTTCATGGTTTTTCATACTTTGGTTCAGTCATTAATCAAAATGGATATTGCACTCAAGAAATCCTCAAGTGTCAAGATACATTACCGAATACTAAAATGCCACTGCATTTCCTATTTCTATTAGTGTTGTGTGCTCCTCCTTTAAAGGTCATAACCAGCACTTTGAATTGTGCCCAGAAACAGACTGGCAGCCATTGGAGTAGTTGCAGCTGGGGGTGGGGGGTGTCTGCTCCCTTTAGCCAACCCCAGTTAGCAACCTGGCTGCAGCTCTTTGGACAAGTTGAAGTTTCTGAGCAATCTTCAGAAGCCGTGCCACGTAGAGCATATTACAGGCTGTGGTTTTTCTATTCCTGTTTTGCTTGTCATCAATTAGCACATATCCAACAGCTGATCCTGCTTCTATTTCTTCTTTACATATTTAAATGCAAACAGCACTAATACCCTAGATTTTTTTGGAAAAAAATATGGGAGAAATTCAATTTGATGAATAATATATATCAGCCTGCTTTGCTTAAAAATACACTGTACAAAAATCCTGGTTGTGATAAAGCAAGAGAAAATAGCATGTAAATCAAATCATGGCAAGCCAAGTTCATTAAAGGTGTTGTGTTAATTAATAACCTTTAATGATAATGTCCAAATTAATATTTGGTCATTACAATTAATTAAATATGAAATATTACTAATCACTTGGAGATCTATCAGGGCAACACAATTACCCTAGAATGATGAGAAATGTACTTAAACTGCTCTTTGACTTTAGTCTCAAGAACCTGTACCATTTTATGTCATAATGTAAATCTAATCACCCCATTGACATATTATTTTCTTCCCCAGTTACTACTATGTTGTCTAGATTAGTATTCTGTCAATATTTCACATACTATCTATTCCTCCCTAAAGAGGTTAGATCTGCCCCCCTCCCTCCTGACTTTTCTCAAGACACTTAAGACTTGGCTGTGAGAGCAAGTGTTAGCAGAATAGACGGTTTTTATTGGCTTAGATGAGATTGTATGGACCGCATATTTTGGACTGATTTGGAGCACGTTTTAAACATGGTGAACTGTTTTTAAATGTATATTTATTATCATTTTATGTAATTGTGTGGTTTATTGGTGTTTTTATATTGTTGGAAGCCACCCTGAGTCCCTCTTCAGAGGTCGAGAATAGGACGAGATACAAATGTTCTGAATAATAAATAAATAAATAAATAGGTATACATACAGTAGCAAGGTAGTCCCACATTTTCAGCTGCTCTTGAAATGTCTTACTTTTTTCTCCTCTCACTTTCCCCATTGTCCTCAGCTTACTTTAATGACTGAAGCAGAGCTCAAAGTGTAAAAGTAGCTCGCTATCCATTAATTCAATAAAAGAGAAAGGATAAGAGAGTGTGAAATCTTGCCATTCCCATTTGGTTCAAGCTAAAGAAAATTGCTGAAGTCTCTCCAATTTTGAGAGTTCTTTCTCATTTCTAACTTTTGCTGCACTCTAATATGTCCTGGTGTTCATACATGAAATTAAAAAAAATTGAACTAGTGAATAATGATAATGATAGCGAAGTTGTGTACTGTATCAGTAGGCTTTCATAACTGTATTCTGGGCAACCTGAACACTGGGTCTGTAAACAGGAATTGGTCTATATTTATAAGTAATTTGGAAGTGAATGAACTGGTAGTTGCATCTATCCATGCAAAATCTTAAAGGATGACAAAATTCCATGAGGACGGTAGAGTGCTTTAAAGAGATCCTTTCAGTCTCTGACTGGACAACAAATCAGTATTCAAAGACCTGAAGCAAGCTTCTACATATACATTTGACCAGAAAGATTTTGAGCTTGCCAACCTAGGCAGGAGATTTTTTTTGCCTACCAACCCCCGAAATAAGAGACAGACAACAGTATGGAGTAAACTAGGGCAACTTTATTGAAATGTTACCTAATTAACGTGAAACTCAACTGAAGTGACCTAAGGCATTTTGGTGAGGAAATAAAGCCTAGGTGGTGTTCCTGTCCCATCCTACCCCTCGGCGGCAACTGGGCCTATGCAGTCAATGGTTCCCTTGATGTTTGGCAAGAACTTATCCTTTGGGTGGATCTTTGTTTTTATTCTCGTGGCTTGTTCTCAGTCTTTCAGCTCTTCTGATGTCTGAGGTGGAGTATCCATTGGCCTGTAAAGCCCAGTTTAGGTGGTTCAGTTCATCTTGGAGGAGGTGAGGTTCACAGATTCTTTTTGCATAGTCTGCCAGGGCTTTAATGGTGCCACTCCACTCCAACCATCACCCAAGTAAAAAAAGAAGCACCATTAAAGCCTTGGCAGACCGTGCAAAAAGAATCTGTGAACCCCACCTCCTTCAAGATGAACTGAACCACCTCAACTGGGCTTTAAAGGCCAATGAATACTCCACCTCAGACATCAGAAGAGCTGCAAGACCGAGAACAAGCCACGAGAATAAAGACGAAGACCCACCCAGAGGAAAAGTGTTCTTGCCATACATCAAGGGAACCACTGACTGCATAGAGAAGCTGATGAGGAAACACAACATACAAACTATCTACAGACCCACCAAGAAAATCCAACAAATGCTACGTTCAGCAAAGGACAAGAGGGATCCTCTCACTTCTGCAGGAGTCTACCGGATACCATGCAGCTGTGGACAAGTCTACATAGGGACCACCAAATGCAACATTGCCCAAACACGAATCAAGGAACATGAAAGGCACTGCAGACTACTTCAACCAGAGAAGTCAGCCATAGCAGAGGACCTGATGAACCAACCTGGACACAGCATTTTATTTGAGAACACAGAAATGCTGGCCCACTCTCACAACCACCATGTCAGACTACACAGAGAAGCCATTGAAATACACAAGTATGTGGACAATTTCAACAGAAAGGAGGAAACCATGAAAATGAACAAAATCTGGCTACCAGTATTAAAAAACTCTAAAATTACAACAGCACAACAACAGAGAGGAAACAAACAAAGACATCTAATCACCTCTCAACAAAAGTTTGCTCTAGGCTCTGTCAGGCCATTATATGCTAATCAAGGTGGTCAGTTGAAACATTCACACCTAGCTCCAGCAGACAAGAGTCCTTTGTCTCACCCTGGTCATTCCACAGATATATAAACCCTTTTTCCTAGTTCCAACAGACTTCACTACCTCTGAGGATGCTTGCCATAGATGCAGGCGAAACGTCAGGAGATAATGCCTTTAGACCATGGCCATATAGCCAGAAAAAACCTACAACAACCCAGTGATTCCGGCCATGAAAGCCTTCGACAATACACTAATATATTCACTTTGGGAAATGTGATATTATGGAAAGGTTTTGCCCAAAATCTGCTTTCCTGAAAGTATAATATTCAATGACTTTGTAACCTCAGTTTCTCTCTTTAAATCTTTATAAAATAATAAGTTTGGGCTTAGGTATAAAAAGATGTGATTATTTCATTTGCAGACAGGCTTGAGTCCCCCTGAGATGATCAAAATATGTTTTCAAAGATTCTACTGGTATACTAATTTTATAATCCTGAAACAAATCTCTCGCCCTACACCAAAACACACACACACACACACACACATGAATTCATAGCTTGCCAAGTTTGCCACAGGATATAGTAGAGGCCCCATCTATGCTGCCATATAATGCAGTTTCAGAATGGAGTTTTAGAGTACATCAAACTGAATTATATGGCAGTGTAGGCTCATATATTCCAGTCCAATGCAACTAAGGGCAGATCCAGACAGCCTTTTATCCCACAAGCATCCCTGTTAAAAAAATGTGGATATTTGTTGGAGGCTGTCTACATCTACCCCAGAAAGCGCACTCTCCTGGTGCATCATTTCTACATGCCGGGAGAGCCCTCTGAGACTTCTAATGGAGGATGGGTAAGTTTTTATTACTTTCCTAAGGGGGCTTGTGGGGTGGGTATTCCCACAGTTTATCGGGCTTATTTAGTCCGGTAAACTGTAGGAATACTATCTGGACTGCAGTATTCTGCAGTCCAGACCTGGAAATAACAGGTTTATCCCATACCTTCCAAGAAGAAAGAAGACGTGGAATAAATCCACTATCAAATTAATTCATTACAAACCACAGTTTTCCTGGTTTATAGTGAATTAATTCAGGACTGTCCAGAAAGTTGTCTGGACAGCCCCTCCTTTATTGCAGGAATTCCTGCAATAAAGATCCTGTCTGGACGGGCCCTAAATTGCATCCTAAAACTGCATTATATGAGGATGGGGCCTGAGTTTCTTCAGGACCACATTACACAATAATAGCACTATGATTCCACTTTAATTGCCATGGTTATGTCCTATGCAATCCTAGGTTACACAGTTTGGCAAGGCCCTAGAGCTGTCTGAGACTTCAAAATACATCCCCCAACCCCCCCCCCCCCCCCCCCCCCGTAAATCCCAGGATCCTATAGAACTGAGTCATGGTAGCAAGAGAGAAATCACTGTATAGTACAAACCCTTTATCCACAGATTTAACAGCTAAGGCTTCACTTACTACAATTTTATGGTATGCTTCCAGCTCAAATATGGTCAAAATATAATTTCCTCTGTTACTCACAATTTCAGGTATTTGGGGGGGGGGTCCCACAGATATGAGGGTTGTACTGTACTACAATTAAATACCATGAAAGGGCCTTCCAGGTGATGAGAGAAATCTCAGGGTTAGCACTGTTGGAAGAGGATAACAGTTTGAATCCTCTGCCTATGGCAAGATTACTGAATACCCCCCTCCCCCCAATAATCTAATTCTAGCAAGCACCAAAGCCAATTAGTTAGGTGCAAAGGTAAGTGTTTTGCATTTTTCCCCAGTATGATGTCAGCACACCAAGATGCTGGGAATGAGAGAAGAGGACTGGGAGAGAGATTGTGTTTATCTGCGCTTCTGTACAACGTGCCATTTGGAGGAAGGCAATGAATACATCACCAGTGTCATAACTTGTGAGACCTGCATAAAATATATGAGCATGGCTGCAGGTCCTCCTCATTGCTTCCATAAAATCCAGGAACAGTTCAGGGCTGCTTAGCCAGCTGCCTACCAGCTGAGGGAAGAGAACAGGAAGAGTTGGGATCTTGCTCTTCCGTGGAGGTTCAGCCAAAAGGATATCACTACAGCCTCCCCTAGTTTGGGTATTCTTCCCCATTAATACCTTTTCCCATCTCTACCATACTCTCATGTTGCTTGACCATGTGTGTTAAGGTTTTCATCGGAGAAATGCTGGAGGGTATGGAGATGGCTGCGCCTAGAAAATCCTGCTATGTGTCATGCTCACATCCACATAGAATGTCATCCCTAGTGGGAACAATGTCAAATGCTGCAGTTGCTGGATGCCCATCTGTCACAAAATTGTTTTGCCAGCTCTGAGTTGCTATATTGCCTTGCTAGCTGGATTTTAACCAAATGCTAGCTTCCTGACCCAAATTGTCCCACATACATACTCAACTAACCCAGGACCCATTTTTGTCTACCTCCCAGTCCTTGCCTGATTTATTTTGTGCCATCAGAAGGACTAACCCTCCAAAAGGCCTGCCAATATGACATCAACAATGGTCTCAGATTTTGGCCCTTTAATCTATTATTATTTATTTATTTACTTCATTTGTTAACCGCCACTCTCAGCCCTAGGGCGACTCGTGGCGGTGTACAACATATAACAAACATATCGTACAATAAACTACCATAGCACTATAAACAACATAACAATAATATACTATCATCTAATTACACTAAAAAATCTGCTTCGTCTTATCATAGAATCATAACCAATCTCGTAGTCTACATTCCGTTCCAGTTGTCATTTCCAGTTGCTGTAGCATTTAGTTAAATGCCTTCTCGAATAGCCATGTCTTCAGGCTCTTCCGGAAGGACATAAGGGAGGGCGCCTGCCTGATGTCAACAGGGAGGGTGTTCCACAGCCGGGGGGCCACCACTGAGAAGGCCCTATCCCTCCTCCCCGCCAGACGTGCCTGTGAGGCAGGCGGGATCGAGAGAAGGGTCTCCCCAGACGATCTCAAGGTCCTCGTGGGCCCATAGGCCGAGATGCAGTCCGAAAGGTATTTTGGGCCGGAACCGTTTAGGGCTTTGTAGGTTAACACCAGCACCTTAAATTGGGCCCGGAAGCATATCGGCAGCCAGTGGAGCTGGAACAACAAGGGCGTTGTATGCTCCCTGCGTCCTGCTCCTGTTAGTAACATGGCTGCCGCGCGCTGGACTAGCTGAAGCTTCCGGGCCGTCTTCAAGGGCAGCCCCACGTAGAGAGCGTTGCAGTAGTCTACAGAATGTGGGGCTTCTGGCCTGTACCACTTATCAAGAGATTACTTGGAAATCTGAAATCTGCCCAATTATTTTAACATGTAAAACAATAGAAGTATTTCTTTTGATAAATTGAACATTTAATACATGGGTATTTATAGTCACTGTTGGCAAGAGAAAATCCAAAAATATAATAATTTGTGGTATTTGTGCTTATTCTAACACAGGTTAATCTTCTCCTTTTGGTTTTATAAAAGTCTTTTCTACACATTCCACCTCCTATTTCCTTTGAGTTAGTTGGTTATGTTTCAAAATCAATAGTGCTTTTGGTATTAATTTTATAAGAAACAGGAACTAAGCCCCTAGATCTCTGGAATTCACTGAACCTTTAAAACGATTATTGAGAACTTTGAATTTCATAAGAAAACAGCATTGTTAATACAAAAATAAGGTACAAATAATCTGAAGTTAAATGTCACTGAGCTGGATCAAAACAAACCAAGAACTGGTTAATTTTAGTACTTCTATAACCCCTGAAACTCTGTGTATAAATATCATTTCTACTAAAATATTTATAAAATCCAGATGCCTCAGATCTGAATAGTAAGAAAATGCACATGTACATACAGTGAATGTATATTTATTGTGGCCAGTTTCACCTAAATTCAACTACGTCTTAATTAATTAATGACTGTTGGAATGAAAGCAGATAATAAACATCAGTAGAAGAATGCACATGTATCCCACGTAGTGTGTGTGCATTTGTGTGTTTGTAAGAGGCTACTCCTGAATAGGACCCTTTTACACTACACAGCTGTGACACTATGATTCCACTTTAACAGCCTTGGCAGCACCTTATGGATTCTTGGGATTGCTAGTTTGGTAGGACACTATAGCACTCTGTCGGAGAATTCTAAATACTCCTTCTTAAACTATTGTTCTGCTGGTTGAAGTGGAGTCATAATGCTCTAGTTGTGTAGTGTGAAATAATTATTGGTCATTTCAGGATTTTGCACATCTGATCTAACAATGAACTTTTTCCATCCCTTGTTAAGAGTTGACAGAGGGTGGTCTCAAAAAGAGTGTGGGATGTAATTATGTGGTGTGTACTCTTGTCATTCTCAGCAGACTCACTATTTGTCCATTGCTTTTGACATCCACTGAATTGTAATAATAATGCTATACACATTCTATCAGCTATCAGCCAATATAGGTTCACATCCATCAAAGAACTACTAGTTACATATTGAGAACATATTAAGAACATCATTTTGTATTTAAAGGCAAAATTGTGTGGGACTCGGACAAATAAAGAATAGCAAATAATTTACTCCTCTACCTAGTTATTATCTTTACATTCTGGTGATAAAATTTCTCCAACTGTTCCTTGGATGAGCATCTGTTCTGAGGTGGTTCTGAGGATGGTTGACATTGAACATCAATGTTTGGCATCTACACTTAGTAGTTGACATGTGACCTTTACCTGAAAGGCAGTAAAAAATTATTATTCGGCATTCAAAAGCTCTGAAAGGGAGCCAACATGGTGTAGTGGTCTGCATGTTGGACCAGGGACTTCATCAGATGGGGCTTGGGAAGTGTCCTAGGATGGTACACACTGCCCATCCCATGACGTAGTTGGACTTCTGACGGAGGCCCTGCCCACAACTGAAGTGGAAGCGTCATATGACACTTTCCTACCAATACAGGATCCTGCCCATTCTTGCTGCTCAGGCTATGCTTCCCACATGTAATGGGGGAAGTGTCACCATGAGGGAGCAGTGCGCAGGGCACTGGATTCACTTTGTAGTCTCTCTGTTGGGCTGTGAAGCCAGGCAAAGCAGGATGATTTGTCTGGCTCATGTGATAAGGTCATAGGACTCTGAGAGAAGAGGATTTTAAATCCACCCATCATTGGGTGATCTTGGGCAAGTCACACTCTTTCAGCCTTAGAGAAGGGCAAGAGTTGTCATACATCTTGCTAAGAAACATCTATGAGAGAGTTGTCATAATTCAGAGTTGACTTGAAGGCACATAGCAACAACAATATTTCTCAATTAGATCCAAGTATCTGGTATGTAGCAGCCAACATTTATTTTATAGGATAGCCAACCTGCTGAAGATATTAATATGTGACAGTACTAGATATGCAAAATTAAGGATTTCACTGTGTAGGGAAATCAGTAGAACAGTATCTAGCAGCTGAGTCACACCAAGATGGAAAAGAATTATGTATTTTGTGTATTTTGCCAGTCGAAGCAAGAAAATATTGAAGTCCGATATCAGACTGAGCAGTTAAAATGTGCCCAAATGCCAACTATGTCTGTGAATTCATCTCACTGAAAATCATGTAGAGCCCATGCAAATCAATATGCTTTATAGATATTGCCAGATATTTTTTTCTTTTCAAGAAATGTAACTGACATATCTGTTTAAAATAGACTGGCATATTCATGTAATATATTCAAGTATGTCTAATCTCTGTGTTTGTGTATGGGTTGATAATTAATGACAACTCACATAAATTACTTATTGAGACATGCACCTGTTTCTATGATGGAAAATATTACATATAAATGAGAAAGCTGCTGCACTAGACTGAGATAAATTCTTTTCTTTTTTCTTCGTGTCAGGAACAACTTGAGAAACAGCAAGTCGGTACTGATGGGAGAGAATTGGCCATCTGCAAGGATGTTGTCCAGGGGACACCCGGATGTGTGATGGTTTTACCATCCTTGTGGGAGGCTTCTCTCATGTCCCTGGATGGGGAGCTGGAGCTGATAGAGGGAGTTCATCTGTGCTCTCCCCAGATTCGTACCTCCGACTTGTTGGTCTTCAGTCCTGCTAGCACAAGGACTCCTAGATTAATGCATATACAGCCAGGGGCTCCTAGATAAATGCATGTACAGGTCTTACTTTTATTCTTGTCTTCATGGTAGTCATGAAAATCTTCACCTATATAATCACCACATAAAGGTCAAACGTTCCCCACATTTTTCTCCCTCTGTGGGAAAGGATAAATATGTTTGCTCAGTGCTTTGTCAGTATTAACACTTCATGAGATGTTGCAGGGAGTTATTTTGAGCAGAAAAGGACATTGCTTTTCTACAGAGACACACTGTGTATGTCTGCACATGCATAAATCACTATTTCTTGCACAAAATGTGATTTTTCCGCTCACAGAACCCATGCTGTGCAAAATAATTCCCCAGAAAACCTCACAAAGCACAGGTCCCAAGAGTAAACTGGCACACAAATCTTGTAACTGTATTCCTAACCGAGTTTCCTGGATGCAAAAAAGAGGGGCAAAGTCTCTCTCTTTTTCATCCAGAAGAGAAACAAAGAAAAGCAACTCTGGTATTCAGTATTGCAGTTACTGTATTGTAATGTAGGACTGAAATTGCCTCTAGTCCATCACCTATGGGATGGCGCCATGTGCATTCCTCCACTGGTTTGCCCTCCCCCTTGATTCTTCATTTTCTAGCTATTAATAGATAATCCCATCATCACCTGAAGCTTCAAGGGTGTAGAAATAACAATAGTTGTCCCCAGCTTGCCCCACTCCCACTTCAAATTCTATAATGCAGCAGACTTCAGGGGGGGTGGGTGGGGGTGGCGGCAATTGAGATTGTCATTGTCTCATCCACACAGAGCAGAGCCACACTCTGTGACCTTGGAGGGGCGGGGGGCAGATGACAACCTCTCAAATAATCAAACCCCCAAAATGCCCACCCGTGAATGTAGAAGGCTGATTGTGCCCTCCAAAGGAAGACAAGGAAGTCTGAGAAGAAGAGATGACTTCACTGAATCTTCTAATCAACAACTGCTGCTGTCTCCCCTATGGACAGCTTGATTTAACCCAGGAGGGTCAGAGTCCTTAAATAATGAGCTTCACGTGCAAACCTTGGTTTAGAAAGAGGGTAATGGAACGGCTGTTACCGAGGGAACAGAAATTAGGCTCTTGTCACCTTGTTTTAGCTAATGGTATTTTAAATTAGGTATGCAGAAAGGAAGAGAAGGAAAATTCTTTCTAACGGCATGTTGTATTTCTATTTATCCTTGCATTGCATCTGAGATTTTTAGACCCTTAAAGATACCTATTGTCTCTCAGGGTCTCTACTTGAGATTGGTGTTTTGAAGCACACAAGAGACAGATATGTTCTGGGACTGATTTCCTGACCTTTTGGAGTAAAGAAAACACATACATTGTGTATGGTGATTCTTTGGAATCCTTGCATAGTTATTCCCACAATTTTTTTATCTGAAATTTTGGAGAGGCACTGCCTATCAGAGTGGTTAATATTGCAGTTGATGGATCAGAAGTCTGATTTTTCTGATAGCAGCATTATACAGTGAGTCCACTCTTTCCACGGTTTCTGCATCTAAGAACCCAACAAACCGCAGCTTTAAAATACTTGGGAGAAAAATCTGAAAAGGAAATCTTGAATTTGCCACATACCAAGCAGCATGCTGGTGTGATTTTTTTTTTGGTAATTTGCAATTTTAAACACAATGCACCATTGTACCATACTATTGTTAATAATGGAATCTGAGCATTCATGTATTTCGGTATCCTCCAGGGGTTGTGGAACCATACTCCAGCACATACTAAGGACCCACTATATTAAAAAAATTATAGTACGAGAACTTCAATTTACTATATATACTCCTGTATAAGTTGCCTCATAAATAAATCCAGGGTAGGTTTGTGGGCCTAAGTTTTGGAACATATTTTTTTTCTGTGTCAGGAGCAACTTGAGAAACTGCAAGTCACTTCGGGTGTGAGAGAATTAGCCATCTGCAAGGACGTTGACCAGGGGACACCAGGATGTTTTGATGTTTTACTATGGGAGGCTTCTCTTATGTCCCCGCATGGGGAGCTAGAGCTGACAGAGGGAGCTCATCCGCACTCTCCCTGGATTCAAACCTCTGACCTGTTGGTCTTCAGTCCTGCTGGCACAAAGGTTTAACCCATTGTGCCACCAGGGCTCAATGGAACATGATGTAACCCATAGAAAGTCAAGTATCATTCCATGGAGACGGTAAAGTGCCACCACTGCCTCATAGGGTGTGCCACTACCTCCATTTCCCTTCCCAGGTATTTAAAAATTCCAGAAGTAGTGCTGCAGTGTAGAGATTAGAGAGGATCAGTGCTTCTTTTAGGTTCTCCCTGGACATATTAGGATTTTTCTTTTTCCACCCTACGCATACTTACATTGACCTGAGGATAAATCAACCCAATTTTTGATTTTCTAGACTTACACATGAGTATATAGGGTAATTTTGTTCATCTTCTCTCTCTCTTTTTCTTACACATGCACACACAGGCCAAATTTGTGATTTCCTATGACTCTTTATACAGGAATACACTTTAACATGGAGCAAAAATCTATTCAGTTTGCTATTCTAAACATATTTTTCAGAATGTTAGTTTCACTGGACATAGTGTGGCACAGAATCATAGGATGTGAAGAGATCACAATGGCCATCCGGTCCAATCCCCTGCCATGCAGGAACATTAAAAAACACATCCGACAGAAGTGAGAATTACTTCTGAATAGAAATGCCATGGTTTGTAATGTTAATCTACTAGACCATACACGTCATTGTACCTGAGGGAGTAAAAATTAGCAATCTCATATGAAATGCCATTCAGTTTTATCACGGCTTATAAATAGCCTCTAAAGGAAACATGAACACTTAACAATATTCCCAAGCTCATATCAAATCCTGTCATTTGATTAGTTAATTGAGTCATTTCAATAGAAGACACTTAGCTGCCTTCTTTAGGAAACAGCAGCTTTTAATAGATCCACAGGAAAAAAAAATCACATTCTTGTATCATTAGTGTAGGTTTCCTATCTATTCTCTGCTGAGGATGGATAAAAAACGACTGTCAGAATAATTAGCTATTCTGCAAGTCAAGCTCTAGTGCTAACTTATTATCCTGACATTGATTATTAGCATTCAGAATGAGGGAGCTTTTCAGAAGAGAGTATTTAACCAAGGGAACAATACAAAAATAAAGCATGCTGTATTGAAAGAGCTAAATCAGCTATGGGGCTTAGGGTGGGGGAGTGCTGAATAAATTCAATGTAACTACGTCTCCATTACATTTTCAAGTCTGTACTTTGAAGTTTCAACTAGAGACAGCTGCTCCAGGTGTCCCGAACAGATTCTGTCTGGCTTGTTTTCCTTTTCCTGTTTGGGTTGAGGATCACGATGCGGACCACTCCTCAGTTCATGTAACAATGCTGGATGGACTCTGAACTCAGTCCTGTTGGCAAGAGAGTTTTGAACTAGGACTCTGTAGACCAGAGTCTGTATCCATGATTGGCCATGGAAAACTGGTGGGTTACCTTGGGCAATTCACAACCTCTTGGCCTAAGAAGAAAAAATAATGCATCAATTTTGCATAAAGGTTTGAGAATTGGGGGTTTAGTGTGGTGTAGCATAAGGCATGGAGCCCTGTAACACGGCACTAAATCATTTTAAAGTAGCTCCTATGGTACTTCCAGGATGATTGACAAGTGTGGGATGATGGGGAGAGAGGTATGATTTAGAATAGTCTGTTGTGAGTAAAGATGAAAGAGACAAAGATGGATTATGGAGTTAGAGATCAATTAGAAAAAGTATTGACAGAAAAGTAGATCTAAGAATGATAAGATTAAGGGTGCATGTGAATGCTAATATATTATAAGGAGTAGCAAGTTATTATATAGATCTGCAAAATAAAGGGCTTCCAGAACTTTTCCCCAGTTCTCAAGAGTAAGAGTAAGAAATCTCAGAAGGAGGGCATTGGCTAGAAATATGTTTGTCCATATATTCCCCATGTGATAGACAGGGTGTTTTTGATCCAGATGGCACAACTTGTGATACCATGAACTACTCCTTGCCACCAGGGTCCACCACAAAGGATAGTCTGCAGGACTCCATTTTGGTGCTGAAATCTCAGGGCTTAAATCTTTCAGACCTGGCAAACCTAGTAATAGAATATTTTGGGCCAAGCATAACCTGTGCAGATGGGGGAGCTGGATGCAATTTTATCATATCTTGAGACTGAATATAATAAAATATTTGCTCCTTTTGGAGATAGAGCATGCCTACTATTTGGTGACTCTCATACGGAATGCATGAGCAATACAACTTAACAGCCAATGGTATCCCATTATGTTTTGGGCAATTTTGACAGAGTTTGATGTGTGTCAAGGTCATAATGGTGGCCTACATCTATAGTTGAGAGAATATAAATACATTTACCCAAGATCGTGAATTGGAAAGCAGCAGCCAACCTTGAAGCGAAGAGGATTTAGTAAAAGGCAGCGGCCACAAGAAATATTTTAAATGCCTACTGCTTTCAGGGCTGCTCTGTAAGTGTGTAACATAGATAGATATACCATGAGTCAAAAAAAAAGGGGGGGGAGCATTACTAAGAAGACTGTTCATCACTAAAAATGTTCTAGTTTCTACCACTACCTGTATCTCCATATGGAGCTACAATATTTCACACTTTTTATCCATGTGAACTGTAACCTGTTTCTCTTAAGGATCCCTATTGCTTAGCCATGAAAAAGATACATTTATCTCAATGAGTTCCTGATTTTTACATAGACATATTATCCAGTTAGTTGGAGATCATTTAGGAAATATACATACCAGCAGACAACGATAGGGGGAAGCCAGGTGGCGGATGCTTCCCCCATGGAATGGGTTTCCAATAAGTCGGGTGATGCAGGGCAAGGGACGACAGGTTCCCCATGCTCCTGATGGGCACCGCCAGATTTGTCACAATCCATAGTGATTTCAGCAGCCAATATAATTAGGTCCATGATGTTTTTATTAATCTTGGTGAATCATTTTGATTTAAAGTAATTAGCCTGGGAAATTCAGGAATTGCCAAGATAATATGCACATTTTTTATCCATTAGACTATACTCTTTACACATGCTTAAACACTGGAGTTATCTTTGATCACGTATATTACAAGATAACAGGAAAGAAAACTAATCAGACTTTTTAACAATAAGCAGAGAATGCTTCTCTTTACAGCCTTGAAGCATAAATTTTTCAGCAACAGTGAAATCATGTAGGATCTAACTATTTAGATCATCAATTAAATTCCACACCACAGCGACATAATATAAAGCAGTGTGAATATATATAATATAGTTTCATCATAATAAATGAGAGGTATGTAGTAAATTGGTTGCATTTAAGATCTTTGACTTCAGAAAGACCAGCAGAACTAGTCATATGACTTACCTCTCAGTACTCTGTTTTGGAATTCATCGAGAGATTCCTAGGAAAATCAATGTGAAATTCAAAACCGTTTAAGTTGAATATGCCCTGGATTTTAGATATGCCACAGAGCCATAAGAACTGGATTTTTTTTCATGATTCATATAACTCATTGCCAATAAGTATTTTTAAGGTATCAGTTAAGCAAGGGATAAGATCATTTTCAGGGTTTAGAGAAATTTATGCTTCTGCAAGGTTTGCAATCAGTTGCTCTGGAGTTTTGTGAGCAGCACACTTAATACCGCCTGTTTTATTATAACTGCAGTGATAAGATTGTTGAGATCCAAAAAGCTTCATTAAATTTTAAGCCTTAGCTGTTCACAAATAAATGTTATAGCTTGCCTAGATTGGTATCGCTAAATTGCATAAATCAGAATTTAAGGCTTTCTGAGGATGCTTATAAAAGTATGATGATTTAATTTAACCAATTGAATTGTATGAATTTTTTAAAAATTACTATGATGGGCTCTTGTTTCCAATTTCTTGAAGCACATCATAAGAGTTCAAAGTTTACAAATGGCTCCTTTGCTTCAGAAACTATTTTGAAATAATCTGACAACAAAACAAGTGCCACCAACTTAATTAAAAGAGAAAGTAAACAACCCTACACTTCTCCACATTTTTCTTCAGTTATTAGCGAGCCCAGCGGGGTCTGCTGTCATCTGTTGGAAAAGCAAGGCATGTTGCAGAAACCATTAAGATCCCACTGTGTTAAGGCCATCAGAAATCAGAAAGTGAAGTGGTGGACTTCCAAAGGCAAACACAGAACAAAAAGGGGTTTTATTTTTTTTAATCTTCCGTCAGGGTCTGCTTGAATCCTGGCTTGTAACAAGGAAGGGGTCTAGCTTGAAGTCATTATGGACTTCTTCATACAACCTTTCTATAAATTTCAAAATATTGAGCAGGGAACACTTGATTACCTCTATTTGGATAAACAGGTTGTCTCAACTTCTGATAAATCTTCCTGAACATGGGCAAAGACACTATAGCATCCCATCCATGAACAATGCAATTACTTTAAAATCTGGAGAATGGGTAGAAGGTGGTAAAACGTCCACTACACAGGTTAGCACTGCACCTTATGTCCATCACCTTCAAGCAATACCTGAGAAAGATAATGCAGCAGATCCTTACTATCCACTGGAATTTTGTTCTAAGTCCATCCAGACTGAGATCGCACCATCATTCATGTCACTGTCATCACTCCCAGATATCAGCAAAAATCCCTGTGGGCTCCTAGCCTCATGAGTATTCTGATCCGACATAAGTAGAGGTGTCTGTGTGACCAGGAAAAAACAGGAGATGAATCATCCCCACCTTCTTCTGGGAGTGGCAACACAGGCAATATCCATCCCCTTTTTCCTGCACCAATGAGGGAAAAGGGTGGCCATGGTATCCCATGTGGACATCAGACCAGTCCTAAACAGACCCAGTCCTGCTGTCCACACTGCCTCATTCTCCATCTTTTCTAGCACACTCCATGAGACTTACAAGAAGTCAAGAAACATCATGGGGACAGCCAGGAGCAAACTCAGAGTGCATCCAGGTTACACTATGTAACATGATTTTTGTTCCTGGGCTATAAATGGCATATTTTCATTAAGGAAAATTACAAATAAAGTGCCTAGACTGAAGTAAATAATAATACTACTTTCAGCCACAAAAATGAAGTTTCTAGCGTGTAATAACTACTTTCAAAGCAAGTACCACACTATCAAACAGTAAATAACACTTTCAAACCAGGAACAGACATTTTTTTCAAGTGTTATAATGTCAATATAGCCCCATGTTACACAGATATAACTAAGTAACTGATATAGGATGCTGGTGATTATTTTGCAAAGTGGGGAAGTACATTTTTTTCCTTTAAAATCAATAAATACACTGTTTTTACCAGGGGAAAACATCCAGGCATATCATTACAAACATGAAAACTCCACTAATGTATTTTATAATAGATATCATTTATAACAAGATGAGAATTGCTCTGGCAGCAGTTGGTAATCATGGTACAAATATGGATAAAATATTGCTATAAATGCTCATTAAATTAAGTTCTACCAATCAGCCTTTTGAGAGCCATTTTATGAATAACAATTATTATTTTAAGCAGGAAAGTTTCTCACAGAACCACCAAAAGGGTGTGTTGAATGGAATGCTGGAAAATTAGAATTAACTATGCAAACATTGGTGTGTAGAATTCAAAGACCCAGCAGTGTTCGTCTGGAATACCAATGTAAGAAGGGATCATGTAGCACCTTTGACAGTTTAAGGAAAGAAATCGGAACATAAGCTTTGTAGACTTAATCTACTTACTTAGCCTCCATTTGTCCGAAACAGAAGACTTATCTTACAAAAGTTTACATTGTAACTTCTTTCTCAAAGCCTCAAAGGTGCTACAAGATTGCTTTCCATGTTGTTATATAAAAGTTGCAGATCTACTAGTTCTAAAGAAATGTCTTAATGTACTTGTTTCGTTAGCTTCACAAGGTATTTTCTCCTCAACTAGAAGTTTTACTATACAGGATACATTTACTTTTTTATCCAGCATTACCATCAACCTTAACTTTAAATTTAACTGTTAAATATACGGTTCTAGGGCCATCTTCCCAAATTTGGATGCTGTTGTACTACAGCTGTCAAAGTCTGACTCCATCAGCTTCACTCTTTATGTCCAGTGGTCACAAGTGACAGGAGGTATAATTCAACAACACTTATACATTTGCTAAGAGAAAGTTTGCTACAAGAATTAGAGGTTTTGTATGGCTTTAGGTAATAAACTGTTCCAAATTATTTCATCTTGTTCTGGAAGTCAATGTGTCATGCATTAATTTTAAGAACTGTATTAGGTCTAATAAAATGCATTCAGAAATCACGTTCATACTTTTACATTATGTATGCATACAGGAATGCCCTAATATATATGTGGGAGTGCCATGAGACTTCATCAAACTGTCCTGACTTGGGCAGTTGGTCATACTACTTGAAATCTAGGCTATCTTTGATGTATTTCTCTCTTCAGAAAAGTAGTATGAAGACCTTCTAGGGTTCTGTAATGGCAATGAGACCTGAAAGCCTTGCCAAATCTAAATACTGAGATAAAGAGATAATCCATATAGGTTTTCCCTTGTCTGGCACTCTGCAGATACATTGAACTTCGACTACCATCAGTCTAGCCAACATGACCAATAGTGAGGTACATTGGAACTTGTCTCTAATTTACTGAAGTTATGAGGTTGGAAAGACTTCTCTAAATCTATCTCTGTAGACTCAACAACAGGAAAAGTCAGGGTTGTGAATTTGGAACCAGATATTGTTGGATTATACTTCCCAGAGTCCTTGATCATGATGGCTAGGCCTCCAAAGTTGAGAATAAACTTGTCTGCCTTTAGAATAAAAACTACCCAACCTCATTCTCCAATAATTGAGTGTTTTGCTAAACCATCACTCATGAAAGGACAAATTCTGTTTAACCAGAAATAACAGTATTGCCGATACCTGCTTTTAGCTCAGATTTAATATCTCTCAGACATGATGAAAGCTGTTACTTGATCACTGCTTATAGAGGCCCTGCCTCTCAAATTGGTTTTCACCAAACCTGTGCCATTTAAGCCCAGCTTGATGAGTCTGTCCTTGATTATAATGATCATTCCTGCTTCAGGGCATGAAGTTTAGTTGGGAAGTGATTTTCTTGGCTATATTCCAAGGATGCAATAATTGTATGCTTTTTCAAATGTGACTCAGCAGCAGGTTAGGAATGTAATGGTTTAAGCATGAGCTAATTAACTTCAGCTAGGTTTTGATAGAGTTCTTCTTAGTTTAAAAAGTGGAAAATGTGCTTCCCCCAACAGATTCAGTTGCTACTTATAAATGTTTTTGTAAAGTGCAGAAAGTTGAAAGGGCAGAAAGTTGAAATCTCCTATAGCACTACATTTGAAATGTAGTGCTAGAGGAGATTTCTGTGGATATCAAGGACTGATAAAAATAAATGGTCCTAGAAAAATAAAGTTGGCACTCTCCTTAGAAACAGGATGACTAAATTGAGATGATGGTACTTTGGGCATATGTTTAGAAGACATGACTCACTACAGAAGACAATAATTATTGGTAACGTAGAAAGTAGTAGGAAAAGAGAATGCTTGTATTACATGTGCATTAAAGAAGTCCCAAGTTTGCAAGACCAGAGCAGGGCAGGTGATTATTAAGGATTCAGAAGGTCTCTAATTCATAGGGACCCATGAATCAAAGTCAACTTGATGGCAGTTAATAACAACAAAGTGTAGTGGCCAATTTTGGGTGCTAGGGATGCATCTATAGTGTAGAATTAATGCAATTTAACACCAGGAGGGCCTTTGCACAAACCTTATGTATTAACTGTGCCCATTCGTTGAGAAGCCAGATCTGGCCACGATGATACATGCCTTAGGTACATTCTGGATTACTGTAACACACTCTATATATAGCTGCCTCTGAAGAGTGCTCGGAAACTTCAGCTAGTCCAAAGAGTTGCAGATAGGTTGCTAATTGGCGCTGATTACAGGAAGCAGACAACCCCCTGTTGCAGCAGCTCTACTGGCTGCCAGTCTGTTTCTGGGCACAATTCGAAGTGCTGGTTATGACCTTTAAAGTAGGCCTGGGTAACAACACAAAAATTTGTTTCTAAAATCGATTTGTAATTGGGGTGTTTTTTTGTTTCGATATTTAAAATAATTACAAAATTTTCCAAAAAAAAAGTTCGGTATTTACAAAATTTCGTAAATATTTACAAAACATTTTGTAAAGATGGCGCCCTTCTTTTTCAATATTTTAAAAATATTTTTTAAATTTAATTATTAATTTTGTAGAATAGGGAGGAGAAATTATTATTGAGGGAAGGCAGGCACTCACTCTGGCAGGCCCTCTCGCTCGCCGCTCGCTCGCCGCTCGCCCTCTCACTCGCCGCTCGCCCTCTCGCTCGCCCTCTCGCTCGCCGCTCGCCCTCGCCCTCTCGCTCGCCGCTCGCCCTCTCGCTCGCCCTCTCGCTCGCCGCTCGCCCTCACCCTCTCACTCGCCCTCTCGCTCGCCACTCGCCCTCTCACTCGCCCTCTCGCTCGCCGCTCGCCCTCGCCCTCTCGCTCGCCGCTCGCCCTCTCGCTCGCCCTCTCGCTCGCCGCTCGCCCTCGCCCTCTCGCTTGCCGCTCGCCCTCTCACTCGCTCGCCGCTCGCCCTCTCGCTCGCCCTCTCACTTGCTCAGCCGGCGCCGAGAGAGGAGAGCTCCCAGCAAGCCAGGCGGCCATCTTATGTATTTCCGAAATGGACGGAAATACAAAATTTTTTGGCGCCTGCCGTTTCAATATTTAAAAACACTTCCAGGTTTAAAAATAAGTTTTGTAATCGTTTCGTAATTCAAAAATTAACGAATTTTTTAACGAATTACGAATTAACGAAACGAATTGACCAGCCCTACTTTAAAGCCCTAGATATTTTGAGTCCAGGCTATTTGGCCAACTGCATCCCCTTATATGAACCTGCCTGGGCCGCAAGGTCTTCAGGAGAGGCCCTTCTCTTGGTTCCACCTCCATCTCAAGCTCCCTGCTATCCTTCCAGTGGCAACCTAAAACGTTTTATTCATGGAGGCTTTTAAAGATTAAGGTGTTAAGGTGATTAACACCTTAAGGTGATTAAGATCAATTAAGGGGGTGCTATGGTTTTTAACTTTGAATGTGTTTTAATTGTTTTTAGCTGGGAATTTTTCAAATACTGGTCTTTTTTATTCTGTTTTAATGTTTGTATATTTGTATATTTTTTAATTGTTATGCTGATTCTTTTATGTTAAACCACTTTGAATCCCCTTTGAAGGAGATAAAGCAGTGTATAAATAAATATAATAATAATAATAATAATAATAATAATAATAATAATTTGGAGGTACCTGATTGAATAGCACACACAGGAAACCTGCAGAGGTCCAAATCAGGAAAGCTTTTATCTTGCAGTTCAGTAGCATAAAACATGAATAGCTCTGTACAAAATTATGTTCTCTTCTTCTCTTTCTCTCAGCAAATGCTCCAATGTAGATCTCTCACTCAACATCCATCAACAATCAGCAACATCAATGCACCAAGTACACCAACTGACCACAACATGCTGGCAGTTCTATTTTTATACAAGACACAGTCAAATAAATACTGAATTGCATAATCCCTGGTGCTTTGGCAATACCTCATGGTTCCATCAGACACTCAAACTTGTATTCTCATCCTGACCTAGGAATTACCACTTGGATATGCTGTCACACTTCACTTCCCCCTTCCATATTCAATGTAATTCCCTTTCCCATACATGCATATGCAGCTCATATATTGCATACATATTTCCAATACAATGTATATTTGGGCTGAGAAAGGTGGTATATAAATACGGTAAATAAAGTCCCCTTCGGGGGTAGAGAAGGGTGGGGTACAAATATTTGAAATAAATACCGCAATGAGTCGCCGCACAGGCTGAGATATTAGCGGTATACAAGTGTACTAAATAAATAAATACATTGAAATAAATAAATAAATATTCACATTACACAAATATTCAGTTTACATTGTCTGCATTGTCCGCAATATACCTTCACTGCATATTGTTAGGAATTTGAAATACTCATTTCATGCAGGGAAAATGAACAACTTAATCAAAATTGAACTTCTTAACAGCCTCACCTCTGAGTATATTCAGTATTCAAGATGTCCTTAAAGGGGGGGGGGGGGGAGATTTTCAGACCCCAGAAATCACCACTTGTTTGTCTCACTATGCCCCCTCCAAAGACATTGTAATGAGCAGCAGGAATGAAGAGGGTAGCCAAGTGTCTGCACAGCTGCCCACAACCCTCTCCCTGTCACAGCTATTGTACAGGCAATGTGTGATGGGCAGGGCTGTCAGGGGAGGAGGATCACATGTTCCACTGCCCATGTCAGAAACACATAGGAAATAGCATTAGTGGCAAGCATTATTTTGTTCTTTCCACTTCCTTGCCTTGCTGGCATCACCATGTAGTAGCCAATGGAGGGACAGGAAGCTATTGAGCAAGGAAAATCATTGGTGGCAATAGTCTGATAACAGTCAGACAGTGCTGCTATCCTTCAGGATATCTTGGGTATCCTGTGGAAGTTTTGGAAGTAGATGTTACTATCATCTGCTGGATGCTGTAATCATCAGCAACAATTCTCTTTGCTTGGCTGACTTCCCTTCTCCAGTCACCACATGGTCCTGTTATTTTTTAACGTCCTCCATGTGAGTCTATTATATATGTCTCTATGATACTACCAAAGAGTTACCTTGGAGGAACTAGAAAATTCCTAGAGATGTGTCCTTTCTAGGAATTTGCTAACTTCCTAGAATATAACTTCTGGAGGACATAATTCATTTCAATTAAGTTTGCTACTATCCACAATTTCCTGTTTTCACAGTGAGTTCAGGAACATATTCTGCATAGATATGAGGCTTATACTACACTATCTTATCTAACTGTCTTCAGTTCTCCAGGATTTTAAGCTTGTTTCTTTCTTGTCAACATGTGAAGGCCCCTAACACTACATGGTAGTTTCCCATTCAAGTAATAACCCAAGTTGAAAAAAAAGTGCTGCAACAAGAATCCCCTCAGAACACAGAAAATTACTTTTTGGTCTACAACTGTCAAAACCAATACTGGTTGGGGGGCTGTGGTCCAAATTTATGGTTCAATGTGTCTGCTGACCTAACTTTACCATTCTCTCCTCAACTAATTCCATTAATTTTGACCTCTCCTTAATCTTTTCCTTCCTGTGTTTCACTTGTCTACCTTATCGCATTCTATGGAAAGTTGCCAGTATGAATATTTATTTTTGCCTCCTGAAACTTATAATCTTTCCCTATGCCTTAATCACTGCCTATCGTAACTATTAGTTTTCTACTTTCATGGTCTCCCTAAATCTCTTTCAGAAAAATGTCAGGGGTCCTAAATGCAATTGCCAGATTGCACTTTCCCTCTAGGCTGTACGATCCTGCCACTTTTATCTTCAAAACACCTTTGCCAGCTTTATCTGTCTCTAAGTATAATTCAGATTTGGCTTGCTGCTTCTCTGAACTTTCCATGTTTGCACTCTTCCCCTTCATCTCTGACATTATTATACCCACTTTGCACTTTGTTCATGCTAATCTATCAGCCTCATACAAACACTATGAATGTCTCTTTCTCTTTATGGCATTTTGCCCTACACCTAGTGAATAACCAAGAAGACTGTTAATAGTACTGTCCAAAATTGACACCACTCCTTTGCAGATAACAAAATGCTTTTCAAAAACATAGGAGTCATTTGCCCCATGTTAATCTTGCACAGCATGTCTCAGTAAAACAAAAACAAAAAACTGCTTTTGGAAAATATGCCAGCAAAATAATTTAACTTACTAGGTTTAGCATATAGGAAGATATCAGTTCAGAAAATTATTTTCCGTCTCATCCATTCCGGCTGACAAGTAGTGGTTTGCCAGAAAAGAGCTTGAAAGCAATCAATTCCAGACAAGTTCCAGAAAATTAGTCAATTCCCCCACAATATTGAAATCATAAATATTTTACATTAGGATTGTAACCTTACAAGATTATTTTGCAGTGTTGAGATAATGGATGGAAATCATTATTCATGGTCCTTATGTTTGTTTACCACTGTGGCACCTCTGTTACAATTATAGAAGTCCCCCAATCGTACTTTCCCATGCAGCAGTCACAGTAAACAAGGGAAGTCTAATCTTCTATCAATCAGGCAGAGCATACTGACATTTTCACATATGCACCTTCTTACCAGTGAACCCTGTTGTAAGAAGGAATTGCAACAAGGATCCTGGTTCTGATTGTGGCACCAGAGATTACTGGAAAGAGTGCATTGGAAATAGTAATATGTTGCTGTTGTTGTTTATTCATTCAGTTGCTTCCGACTCTTTGTGACCTCATGGACCAGCCCATGCCAGAACGCCCTGTTGGCCATTGCCACCCCCAGCTTCTTCAAAGTCAAGCCAGTCACTTCAAGGATGTCATCCATCCAACTTGCCTTTGGTCATCCCCTCTTCCTTTTCCCTTCCATTTTCCCCAGCATCATTGTCTTCTCTAAGCTTTCCTGTCTTCTCACTATGTGGTGAAAACACTTCATCTTTGCCTCTAATATCCTTCCCTCCAGTGAGCAGCCGGGCTTTATTTCCTGAATAATGGACTGGTTGGATCTTCTTGTGGTCCAAGGCGCTCTCAGAATTTTCCTCTAGCACCACAGTTCAAAAGCGTCTGCACTCAGTTCAATAGGAGAAAAGATCTCCATCACTCACAGCAGCTGCTACCCAGTAAAGCAGGAGCAAGTATCAGACCATGAGATACCAGTGTTAGTTTGTGACATTTAGAGTAGGTGTTCCTATGAATGCCTTCGAAATGAAACTTTTATGATAATTTTAAAAAATAATTTATTTGTCAGGAATTGTGTAACCTGGATATACCTCCACTTTCTTCTGCCTTTATTTCTCCCTTTTTAAAGACCTAGATTTCTGCAAACCTCTGCAATTGTGACATTCTCCCTTTAAAAAAAAATCAAGAAGCAGAATGTGGAATGAGCGGAGACTACACTCACCCGTGACATAACTCAGAATGCGGAGGGTTCAAAACACATAGCGTGTGATGGAGTTGAAAGTGTCTGTTTTCCTTAAAAACAGAATGGAATCAAATGCTACAGTAAGATGATTATTCCCCCCACTTCCCCCTTCATGGGATGGGGTCCTAAATTTTGGAGGAGGAATATTACATGAAGAGATGAAACATCATACTGTGTTGTTATCATTGAAGCAATGCTAAAGCAAGCAGGAGGCAGTTGGCTTGTAACATTCGGGTGTCTCCCCACCCCACTCCCCAAAAGAAACTTTTGAGTCATAGAAGGGTGAATTGTTTCTTTTAAATTATATCAGTGACAGCAGCTACCTGACTACAGGGGGATTTACAATTATAACTACACAAAGTTACATTTTGGAAATAATTTTCCAAGTCTCCAACGTATTGATAAGAGCAGGAATGTCAAAGTTCCCAATCCTCTTTTAATTCCATTACTGATAATCCTGCTGCAATTGTGTGTATGCATTTTCCTGACTTGTATATTTGTATTATGAACTGACTATAAAATGACTCAAACACTCTGTTTCAAAATGCAATGCAAGCTTTTTTTGGACAAGGAACTGGATATCAAATAGGAATTAATCCTTTAAAACATATGGTAGTGGTTGCAAAACTATGCATGCTCAACCTGGAAATGGATTGCTAAAGTAGTGATTAATTCGTTTTTTGTAACTATTTGATGTGGATTTAAAAAGATAAACAACCTGAAAATGTTTGGAAAGATTGGAAACTGTGGCTTTTTGAGTAATAAGAATTCAAACAAATGTGGTTATGGTTTCTAGTAATTTGATCAGTGGGGGATTTAATTAAATCTGTAATGATAGAGTAATATGCTTTTACTAACTGTTTTTCCTTTTCTTTTCATTCCAGTTTGTGAGGGAGAGTAGAATTGTTTTGAGTTTTAGTTACTGTGTAGTTTTTAAAGTAGATTAGTGCTTTAATAAAATATTTTAGTGTTAATTTAGTGCATTGTATCTTAGTTTAGCTTTAGGTATAAATATATACTATGCGTGTAGAGTTCTCTTTTCTTTTTTCATTTTGAATGTTGTGGATGTTGTTGATAATCTGGTTTTATATGTAAAGATTAGTAAATGTCAATTTTAAAGAAGACCTCGTTGTTCATTCACGAGTATGTGAATGATATGATTTCCACACTCTTTTGCTTGGTGTGATCTGCTAAGTTTCACTGCAAATTACATTCTGCCCATGTGGCTACTGCCTGCCTGAATCTCACATTAATACTTCATACACTAGTAGCACTAATACATTAACTACTCCTGTAATTGTCTTAGGTCCTTATCACACGACTGTTTTATGCCACATTATTTGAAATCCATTCTAGTCATTCTTGTAAAAGTAGCTGTTTACTGAAACCCTGTATCTTACCCTTGATGCATTTGTGCTTTAAGAATGCCATGGTTTTATCATATGAATTATTTATTTATTTACAGTATTTCTATTCTGCCCTTCTCACCCTGCAGGGGACTTAGGGTGGATTATAATGCACATATACATGGCAAACATTCAATGCCAATTAGACATACAACATATATAGACAGACACAGAGGCAAAAAAGCCCTTGTCCACATTAAGGGTTACTAATAATTTTCAAAGACCTGCTTCAATAGCCAGAGATGATTCATGGAAGGAAGCACTATGAGACAACTGCACCGAAACTGTTTACTGAATTGTTGTGGGAAAGTGGAATCAATAACAGAATATTTCCAGCATGAAAAAACCCTATGCTTTCACCTACTCCACAATGCAACAGTGTCTGGAGAACAATGACTTCGTACAATAAGCTTAAGGTAAATGCAGGAATAATGCATTGTTATAATGGCACAACAGCATCAAGTGATAATGACCTTAGAGAATGCTTTTGTGAATTATTATTATTATTATTAGGTAAATAGAAGAGGAGAGATAGCTTCCTATAAGGGGAGCAGGAAAGACATAAGATGGATTTTTACACCAAGTGGGTGTGAGAAAGCTTTTAGTCTGCAAAACAAACAGAAATCAATATTACTAGGGAAAGAGAGACTTCTTCCTGCCTCTCCTCCTTTTTTGCATGTTCTTATATAGGCAGTGGCAGCCTGTACCTAGAGAAATAATGTTCCCTGAGCACAGCCTGTTCCTGAAAGATATGATTACAAAAGATCTCAACACAGAGAACATACAACTCTGATTTGCACTCATTCTACAGTAACGGAAACATCTAACGAGGTTTCAGGTTAGCATTGAAGACTCTTCTTCCAATTTTTTTAGAGGGATTTAAAGCGAGAAGCTGTATTGTTTCCTATGGGAAATTAACCAGAACATGCAATCTCCTTAGAGAAAATGCTAGAGCCACATTTGAAGTGTGTTCAAGGCAGGCAGTTAAATCCCCAGAAATGGTTGGATGCTTCACTACCAAAAAAGCATCACATCCAAATCCCCAAAAATAAAGCATTCTCAACCAACCAATTCTGTTTCCAGAACATGCTAGCTGTTCTTATTGCCCACATGGATATAGTGGTCCATTTGCGAGATGCATTTGGTTCTCATGATAATTATGAGATCCTCACACCCAAGGAGAATCCAAAGATACAGGAAACTCTGTTGTTCCATGCCAATAAACCAGTTCTACAAAAACAAACAAAAACAGTTCTAGCAGTTTTCATTTTCACCAGGAACAGCTGTTTCATAAACCTAATGGGTCTTCTTTGCCCATTCAGGATCTACATACTTCTCGACAGACACTTCCACAAGGCAGCATACAGCCAGATTAACTGCCATAATAAAATAATAAAAGAAATAAAATAATAATTACATTAAAGTTAATATAATATTTTTATTACCCGTCTCTCCTCTTGGCTTGAGGGCAGACACAACACAGTCAAATACACATATAAAATCACATATTAAAACATAGTTGAAATGCAAGAATAAAAGTATTAATTAAAACATACACATATTAAAAAATATGAGACAAAATCAAAACACAATAAATATTGAATGTGATTTAAAAGTCATAGTTGAAATGGATTAATAGGCTTGCTTTAAATTGTGCTTTAAATTCCAGGTCATTTGGCTGTCGAAGCTCCTCTGGCAGATCATTCCACAGTTTTGGTGCAGCCAGTGAAAAGGTCTCCTGGATGACAGTCACCAGTTCGATTCTGGTTGGTTGGACTAAATGCCCCTCAGAGAATCTAAATATCCAGAGTAGATTGTAATAATAATAATAATAATAATAATAATAATAATAATAATAATAACTTTATTTATATTCCACCCTATCTCCCCAGGGGGACTCCGGACAGATACCAACAAACAAAAAAAGGCAAACATTCAATGCCTCAGTACAACAACAGATACAAATGTAATAGCCCCAAATGACTCCACCTTGTGACAAAAATTTATAACATCTAAAATTAAATGAAATGTAACCTAACAATTTTTTTTCTGACATAGAACATAAACCTAAAACATCTACATTAATTCACAGAAGAAGGTAATCCTTTCAGTAACCTGAACCCAAACCATGTATGGCTTTAAAGATAAAAACCAGGGTCCTTTAACAGAGGGCCAGTTAACAGTCCCTCTGACTGTTGGGGGCCTGAACTATAGTTTGTAAAAAAAAAAACATAAATGAATTCCAATGCACACTACACATATCTTACTTGTAGTGCAAAAAAAAGAACAATGTAATATTTAATATAAAGAACAATGTTAACCAACATAAACTCAACAGTAGTTCAATGGGAAGTATGGACTTGATTTTGGCTGATGAGATAGTTAAGTTAATTAGGATTGGTGTGTGTCTTCAAGTCATTTCAGACTTTGAATGACTCTAAATCTAAAGTTGAGAGAATGGGCTAAGCAAAAGACCTTGGAGGGCTGCGCCCAGCTCATGGGCCTTAGTTTGGAGACCCGTGATCAAAACCAACACTTTGGCAACCAATGGAATGACGTTAGTATAGGTATAATATGCTCAATCCTAGATGTTCCTGTAACGAGACTGGCTGATATGTTTGCAATTAATTGAGGTTTCCAAACTTGGTGCAGAGGTAACCCAATGTAAAGCATACTGCAGATGTCCAACCCTGAGGTTACCGGTGCTTGCCCTACCATCTTTAGGTCCTTTGAATCTAAGAAGGGGCGTAACGGCCATATCAGCCAAAGCTAGTAGTAAGCACTCCTGACCATTGCATCTATCTGGGATAACATTTGGAGAGATGGATCCAGGAGCACTCCCAAGCTGTGGATACAGTCTTTGGGGGGAGTGTCTAGAACTCGTTGACAAACACACCTCTATCCCTAGGGTAAAACTCTTGATGGCAAGCACCTCTGTTTTGCCTGAATTCAGTTTCAATTTGTTTTTCCTCATCCAGCCCATTGCTTTCTTCAGGCATTCATTCAGAGAAGAGACACTATCCTTAGCAAGAGCTGTTTTCAAAGGCACGGAAAAAAAATATTTGAGTGTCGTCAGCATACTGATAAGCACCATGCTCCATATCTCTGGATTAACTCTCCTAGCAGTTTCATGTAAATGTTAAAAGCATTGGAGATAGAATGGCTCATTGTGGGATGCCATATATCATCTCCTTTTTTGAGGAGCAGCTATCTTCAAATACCACCATCTGAAACCTGCCTGAGAGGTACGACCAGAACAATTGCAACAGACTGCCTCCGATTCCCAAACCCCTCAGGCATTCCAGAAGGAAACCATGGTTGATGATATCGAAAGCCACTGAGAGATCAAGAAGCTGTCGTCCAAATCTGCCTCAAGTTGGAGGGCAACTGTATTCTCAATCAGTCATCTTGCCCCAAAAAGGAACATTAACACTTAAAACTAAATGGCATCATGTGAATGAAATCCTATCTCTGTTGTAAGACAAGGTAAGGTGTGTATTTGAATCAACTGCATCAGGTGGAACAGAATTTTACAGTGGGACCCATTAGTGTCAAAGTCCTATTCCTTGTAGGTTTCCATTGCTGGAAAAGTTCAAAAGTCTATATAGTTGATTATGGGTTTTCACTCAGAAGTAGGGTTTGCTGCACATAATCATTGGTCGCGATTGCTTTTCTGAATATAGATATTCCCCTAGAATTACAACTGAAGAAACTCGTGAACCTTTAATGGTTGTGGGGAAGAGGGAATTTCAGCAGGTTCTTGTTATACATGACTTCATTTGCAGTGATCCCAAGTGACTAATTCAGTAATATGTTTTTCCACACAATAAAAATGCCCTTAAAGAAAGAGAACTGATCTTTGACATTGCGAACTAGAACTAGCATGGACACATTTTGAAGTGTCGGCTGGAAGCAGCAAAATACAAAGAAGAAGAAATAGAGATCAAGATATTTCCTAGCATCTTTTTTCCCCTCTGGGACTTAATGCTAACAGAAATATTAAGGAAACAAAAGAGTATTATGCTTTACTTTTGTTTAGCAAGGATCTCTAAAGGATATAACCTATCTTTGAAAGGTTATATTGAGCTTAAGAATATGCATACACAAACAAACTTAAGTATCCCCTCTGAGAAAAATGGAGTAATATATCCCAGTGACAATTTGGTAACACAAACTGATACCTTTTTGTGATGTTATCTCTGTTCATAGTCAAAACATACAAGTTGAGCACGTAAGACTGAATGGGCTAATAATGTAGGTATTTTCAGACTTTAACTTTTTTTTTTTACTGCCAGATATCTTGCTTTCATGTGATGCTTATTTAAATTCTCCCTAGAGGAAGTCAAGATAAAATACTTCCAATTGCTCATACATCCATTTCATTGTGACGTCTGATTTTGCAAAAAAAATTTCACAGCTTTCTGTCAGTATGACAGAAGTAATTTTGCCAATGTGATGTAGCTATAAAACTACTCTAATGTTTTAAGTGCGGATGTGTTTATTTATGTGTTTCTTAAAAATGCCTTCCAAAGGTTTTGCTCATTCAATGTTTTGTTTAAGACATTTTCGTTCATTTTCATTCTGGATGGCATGTTTTAAACTTTGAATGTATTTTAATCATGTCTAATATGTTGTAATTTTAAACTATTTTAGGTGAATTTGTTATTTTGAGGAACTGTGTATGTGCCATTGTAAGCCACCTTGAGTCCCCCTGCTGGGGAAGAGAAAGGCGGGGTATAAATATGGCAAATAAAAATAAATAAATAAATAAGGAGTGCATCTGAATTCAGTGAATGAATCCCTTCCTTCTAGAAGAGTCAAGACAGACTTTGGGGTCTTCTTTTAAAATATAAACATTTACCGTTGCAATCCCAAGGCCCAGGAAAGGCTGCAAGTCTCAAAAACAACCAAAACATTGATTTTTAGTTATTAAAATATATATCTCAGAACATTATAAACTGTTGACTATTGGTACAAAACCCACACTCCTTACCTCATCACATACAACAGAGCACAGAGCATAGAACAACAACATGAGGTTCTGCATGAACCATACAATAATCATCCTCTACCTCTTAATGAGGCTTTGGTGTTGTGTGCCTTCAACTTATTTCTGACCCTATACATGGGATTTTTTAAAGATTTGTTCAAAGAGGGGTTGCCCTTTCTTTACTTTGAGGCTGAGAGAGTGTATATTACTTGCCTAAGGATTCAGGCCCTGGTTTCATTCAACACCGGAGTCAGATTTCTTACCGGAATGGGGTACAAGGAACATACAACTCCCCTGTTACGCCAGCTCCACTGGCTGCCGGTCTGCTACTGAGCACAATTCAAAGTGCTGGCTTTAGCTTATAAAGTCCTGGGGACAGTTCTGGCTCAGCTTACCTGTCCAAACGTATTTCTCGCTATGAAGCACTGTGAAGGAAGATCGTTGGGGGAGGCCTTGCTCTCGGTCCTACCATCCTCGCATGAGAGATGGAGCCTTCTCAGTGGTGGACTCACATCTGTGGAACTCCCTCTCCAATGTCATTAGATCGGCCCCTCCCTCCTGCCCTTTAGGAAAATACTCAAAACATGGTTGTGGGACCAAGCATTCAAACAGTAGATGTAGCAACAAGAATGAGAGTGATTTTATGTGAGCAGCAATGGATTGACCTGGATTATGATTTTGAACTTGTGTGATTTTAAATGGATGTTTTAATAATTGATGTTTAAACTGCTTGTTTTTAACTGTAATTGTTTACTTATAATTTATGTAATGGCATCTAATGGTTGACTGTAGTGAAGCCGCCCTGAGCCCCCCTCCGGGGGTGAGAAGGATGGGGTACAAATATGTGAAATAAATAAACAAATTATCACGCAAACCACTACACAATGCTGAATCTTTGAATAAGGCTCTACCTCATAAGTGTAAGCACAAGTGCTAACACCATAAAATGAGTAAGGTTTTGCCTTGTTTAGTTAAAATACTGATGCAACAGCTTTGTTGGTGAGTAATGGAACTTATTAAATCTGTACTCAAAACCTACTGTCAATGTCAACTAAAGGAAATCTTCACATTTAATGATTTAATTGCCTTCGTATGGATGTATTGTTGTTGTATTCAGGCATTGAATGTTTGCCTTTTATGTTTGGAATCCGCCCTGGGTCCCTTTGGGGAGATAGAGCGGAATATAAATAATAATAATAATAATAATAATTATTATTATTATTATTATTATTATTATTATCCCACTTGACGAGATAGGGACCAACAAGAGTTGTAGTCCCCCAAAGTGCTTTTTCTAGGTGCTTTTCTCATTCAGAAGGGCTTTTCATCTGATTTTAATGGGTCATGTCAGTATTGTAAAATATACTGAATTGGAAAAGTAACTAAAAGTTACAGCAAAATCCACAAAACAGTGGATTGGAACTGGATGGAAAGGCAAGATAGCATACTGTTGACACTGGACTCCAACACTCCAGATGGCCTCTTCCAGCAGTTTCACGTAGAGTTTAAACAGAGCGGGTGTCAAAACCGAACCCTGAGGACATAATAAAATAGTAGTCAGGATATTGAACAAGAATCCGCCATGAACTCCTGAGTCTGCCCTTCCAAGAAAGACTGGTGTCACTCTAAAATGGTGCCCACAAGTTAATACTATGATATTAACTGATGCCTACAATGAAGGTCGGCTTTCTTATCTTTTCATGAATAGGATTCCAGCCATAACGTTCATGGAACTCAACATCGGAAAAAAGTACCCTCAAGCAAGCAAAAGATCAGCCCTGTTCCATTCAAAATTGAGCCCTGTTGCTAAAGCCATCCCTTTCCAGATAAGAGTAAGTCAGTTCTGCATCCAGCTTATGATCTCATAAACACAGCGGGGGAAGTCTGTGGACCGTAGATAGGTTTCACGTCGGGGGAAGGATGGCTCTGAATGCAAGACTTCCTCAAACATGTATACTATGGAAAGCTTATCAAGCTGCAGGCAATAGATAACTGGGACAACACCACAACAGGTGAAGCTGAGAGGAGAGACTGGAATCAATACAATATTGTGTAAATGAATAAGTCCTTTCATACTGAGATAATTGCCAATGAAATCTTGTGTGAAAGCTGCACCAGCTTTGTTAGCCATGAATCAAAACTATACAGAATTGGAGTGCAGCTCTCCTTCTGAGGATAAGAGAAAGGTCTGAACTTTTCCCACAACAAAAGCCTTGATTTGAACTTCCCCCACAATAATTTTTGATGTTTCTGCTAGAGACTATTCATGATGTATTGGAAGCTATTTGGGTTCTATGATCGCCACCTACTGGACAAGCAGCTAATAACAGTGATTTTAGATCCCAATTTGACAGCTCTGGGGGGGGGGGGCAACCCCAAGATTCTAGAAAATTTTGCCTACTTTTTGTGACTTTGGGTTTTAATGCTGCTCATATTTCTGTTATTACTTCTCATATTTTATTGTATCATATGTATTGTATCACTGCCCTGAGTTCCCTCGGGGAGATAGAAATTAAGTTGTTTATTATTATTATTATTATTATTATTATTATTATTATTTGATACACAACAAGATTAGTACACAGCAGACAACAGCTTGCTATTGTATTGGATCACACATCAGACACTTCCCAAGTGTCTAGGACTGTGTGATGAATAATGTGTGCAGATCCAAGTAGGGTGGCTTTTTGCAGCTGACAGATGGTAATTTTGTCAGTGCCAGTTGTTTTCAAGTATTGGCCAAGGTCTTTATACACTGCACCCAGGGTGCCAATCACCACTGGGACCACCTTTACTGGCTTGTGCCAGGGGCTTTGCAGTTCAATCTTTAAATCATCATATCATGTTAGTTTTTCCAGTTACTTCTCGTCAATTCTGCTGTTGCCTGGGATTGCAACATTGACGATGCCTACTTTCTTTTTCCCCCACAATCATGAGGTCAGGAGGATTGTTTTCCAAAACTCTGTCGGTCTGACTTTGGAAGTCCCAGAGTAGTTTGATGTGTTCATTTTCTATAACTTTTTCAGGCTTGTGATCCCACCAGTTCTTTGTCGCAGGCAAGTGGTATTTCTGGCACAATTTCCAATGCATCATTTGAGCAACGGTATTCTGTCTCTGCTTGTAATCCATCTGTGCAATCTTCTTGCAGCAGCTGAGGATGTGATCCTTGCAGAGTCTATACTTGGAATCTGCAGTCGACTTTTCAGTTCTGGTTTTGATAGCATTTGTACTAATTGCTTGTTCCTGGGCTGCAAGAATCAGGCCCTCCCTCTCTTTTTTCAAAGTTGCATTTGTGAGCTACACCCATGTTTTTTCCTTGTCAATTTTGCTCTCAGTTTTTTCCAGGAACTGTCCATGGAGAGCCTTCTTTTCCCAGTTTTCTCTTCTGTTCTGCATTGTATTTTATGGGTTTCACTCTTTGTCTTTTGAACTTTAAGCAGTTTTCTACTATTGACTTCCATCAATATTATATATTATTATTATTATTATTATTATTATTATTATTAATTGCACTTCTAGTTTCCAGGAGCTCTATGGTTAGTGAAAAGTGGGTTATAAATGATTTTATCGATGAATTAATATAGTCTTAATTTTGAAAAATATTTGTTAGGGAAAATTTGTGGTATCAGTTATGTTAAAGATACATGAATTTAATTCTTAAAACAAACAGCACATTATATAACTGGTAGTTTCGACAAGGCAACAAATATTGTACAACAAATGCTCTGCATGTAAATTGGTCAGCACAAGCACCTACACATTTGCAGGGTTAGGTGCATAGGATCCACATGAAAGTAAAAACCACAATAAGGAAATTGCTTTTCTTTTTTTACCTGAGAGAATACCTCTCTATAAATTTCAACTGGATACTGGCCATAGAATTGCACTTGAAGACCAGAAGATGGCTATAGAGGTGGTCTCCAAGGACAACACTAGATCTTCCAGCATGGCTGGAAGAAGTTGACCACAGAGTCACATTGAAGGAGATAGAGATTCCTAGAGAGAAGATTTTAATGAAATTTTTAAATTATCAAATCCACAAAAGTTAAAACCACAAACCCATGTAGCCACCTGTAATACATCTGTGCTGAGATGCTGCAATGGGAAGGACAAGCGGCTATATTTCTGGAAGTATGTTTCCTAGTGCTGCCTCACAAACCAATCTTTTGAGCAATGCACTTCTAACATGTCTATTTTAATTTTCTTGGAAAGTAAGGAAAGGGAGTCAGCAGAGACACATAATTCTGTTAAGATGCAGCTGAAGACCCATCTCTTCTGGCAGCCTACCCTGTCAATTTTAACTTGTGAATTTTAATCTGCATTTCAGCAGTAGATTTCAACTTGTATTTTAACTCTGTGTATCTTATTGTATTTTAATACTATTTTAGCTCTTATTTTAGCAATGCAATTTTGAGGTGCAGCAAAAGGTGGGTAATAAATTGTTGTTGTTATTGTTGTTGTTGTTGTTGTTATTTTCCTGTAGCTCTATATACTAAAACATCTGGTAGGACCTTTCAGGGTTGCCAAGAAGTCACCACAGACAATGTCCTTGCAATGTTGTCCAGCTTTTAGTCATAACACAGTGAGGAATGAATGTTGATAGCTGCAATGAAAAAAAACAAAACACCATAAAATAAGTTGTTCTTAGCTATTTTAAATTACTAAATCTGAGGTAGACAAAGTACAGCCATGAGCCACATGCAATCAATAGACCAGTACTTTCATGGCTCCTGAAATCACTTGACAAGGCAAGACTTCACATGTTAAAATTGGAATAAAATCCAGATTATTTATGACTCAAAATAATGCAAGAAATCCCCTATCACATGTAAACATAAAAAATTCACCACGTGATTCCAAAAGGCAACAAAGAACCATGCACTTCCTGCCCTAGACATCATTCAAATGATCAGATGATACTTTCTGTTGCCATTTTGAGAGGGACTGCAGAATAAAATTGAGATATTTGGGCTTGCTGGACTTTGGAGGAACTGGCAACTGGGACCCACATAGTTGCCAATTCCTACACTAATAGCATGCCAGCCTTTGTCTCCATCTTCCTCCATCTTCCTCTGTAATATATGCTTGTGGAGGCTCCTTCTTTGGGGGCTTTTAAACAGAGGCTGGATGGCCATCTGTCAGGGGTGTTTTGATTGTGCTTTTGGCAGGGATGGACCAGATGGCCCTTGCAGTCTCTTCCAAGTCCATGGTTCTGTGATTCTATATGGTACAAACAGAAAGGTATGGTACACTCAACACATTGCAACTGATTAAAACACACTGATTTTACAAATATTGGAAACAGTCAGACTTCAGCCACCTAAGTACCTACAGCTGTGTTGGGCCACAGTTTCTATCATCCTCTGCCAAAATTATCCTCTGGCAACATGGACATCCAGCTTGGAAATCATGCTTTAAGCTGTGCAGCTTATTGTTTCTCATTCTGCCAACAATCCTGATACTTTCGCTGGCTTCCCTTTTAATAAGGTGTTTTATGTTGAAACGAGATAATGACCAGGCGGGAGGCAGGGTGTAGAGGTGAAAGATGATGACCCTTTATTGTTGTCTAAGCACAGCTTATATAGGTTTTGGTGCTCTTTAGCAAAGTCTGCATAGCAACAGTGGGGGATTACATAACTGCCAAGCGATTGGTTAGACTCTTGAGGGTGAGGTAATCTACAGGTGAGGTCAGCTACAGGCGATGTCATCCTTCCTGTCTTCAAGGGTAATGTCCATACATGGTCAGTGGGGTAGGAACAGTGTATGTATCTGGGGAGTATGGCCTGTCTTTAGTCCTAGGTCATGATGTCCTGTATACTTGGCCAAAATGGTGTGAACCATAAGTGACAGGGGTATGGAATTTGTCAATGGGCGTCTAGACCAGAATGGTGTGCCAATAAAAGTCCAGAGGCGCATTGTCACTTTAATGGGACATAATAATGTCATCACTCCTTCATCTCCCCCTTTTTTGTTTGTTTTTTAACAAGTTGTATGTATAAAGGACATCATGTTTAGGAGGGGCTTATAGGGGCCGTGGCTGGTAAAGCTGCCACAGGGATGGGATGTAGCAGCAGCATATGATTAAACAGCCAGTCAATAGTAAAGCAATTTGAACTGTTTTTTGTAGTCGACAGGAAGTCAGGTCATATATTAGGATATCACTTTGAGGTGGAGGGGAAAGGTCAGCAGAGCGTGAGGCTAGCAAGAAGCTTATAATAATGGGCAAATGTAGCAGTAGCAGATTATTATATAGCTATCAATAGTTGTGTAGAGTAAACAAATTGGATAATAAAAGTTTTATCAAGCAGGTATAGAGTTTTGCTTAAAATGTTAAGCTAAGTCATTAAAAAACAACATGCATAAGTATTTTGTTGAAGTTATTTGTGAGATTTGAAACAACACATAGAATAGACTAGAAGGTGAATGGGATTTTGAAGGCCTTGGTGTCACGTCATCTTTCCAGAGACAAATGTAGTGAGCAGGAATCCAAAGCGCTTGATTTAAGAAGTCAATGACAGAGAATGTGTGTTTAAACAATGTTGTTAAAAAGCAAATCATGTTTGTTAAAGTTCATAGGTTTATGACAGTTGAAGCAGGAACTCTTGGTTCTTGGCAGGGGGTTGGACTGGATGGCCCATGAGGTCTCTTTTAACTCCTTGACTCTAGGCGATGAGGGGGGCCGGGCCTTTTCACTCTGGATCTGGCAACCTGCATCAAAGGGAGTAGAAGGGGGTAGGGAGAGGGAAATGCTTCAGGATCCTGGTAACGAGAGAAGAATCAGATAAAATTAAATTCAAATGATTAATGGTAAATAACACGTATAGGAAGGCCATTGGGAAAGCCTTTGGAAAGCGAAACCCAAAAACGAGCAGGAAAGAGGCCAAGGGGTGACTCCCCTTTCTTTTGTATGTGAGAAGAAGCAGATGGTTTTATAGAGGTATGATTTGAACGCTTAGCAATTTTGTTTTGTGTGGCCATCGTATGGAATGTTAAAGATGTGTAGGAAGAGTAGAACGTTGTAAGCGTAGCGCTGTAATAAGAGGGTTTGGTGGTAGTTTTTATTGTAGGAGGGACCCTCATGAATGTAAAGGTATAAAGAAAGTGGTTGAGAATATGTTGGTGTGTCTTGTTTTGTGAGGGGTTAATTAAATGTAACCAGAGAATGTGTCTTTGACCAAGGCAGAAAATGTTGTATTAAAATCTTTAGGGAATGTATTTTAAGCAATATTATGGGTAAGTGGTTTTAATCTGTTGAAATATATGTGGATGAGTGAGGGAATGATCAACAGTAAAGCTGTTGGAAAACTTTAGTGAGTGTGTAATGAGAAATGGATAATAGGTTTTGTAGTTTGAGGATGAAAAGGTAAGAGTCTCATAGGGCTGTGCTTTGTTATAGAGGAAGGATTGTGGTAGCTATGAATCAATCAATCAATGATTTATTATGGTCTTTGATCAGCACAGTATAGAATGGGTATCGGTGTGTGTAAGGAAGGGAATTGTAGTTTTTAAGTATTAGGCATGAAAGCAGAATGAAAGCATATTTAAAAACATCTAATAATATCATATAAAAGAGACAAATTAAAAGCATAAAACAGAGTAATCAAGTATAAACAATCATGAATCAAAAAAATCATTTTAAAACAGACAGAAAGGGGAAGGGAGGCAATGATGGTGTGTGTGTGTATTGATCAGATCTCAGAGCCTAGCCGTGTCTTGCACGGCTTGTGGAATGTACGCCCCCCTTTTTGGGCAGCGTGTGTTGCTTTCGGTCTCTCAGAGAGAGAGAGAGGGAGAGATTTTTTGTTTCATGGATTTTAGTGTCTTGTAAGGTAGATATGATGTATGAATAAAGCAATAAATGTCTGGTTTTGAGTATTGTTTTATTAATGTTTTTAAATGTGGGTAACGAATAGGGGTGTGTGTCTGTCTGTAAGAAGTGAGTGTTGATTTTATTTAATGACAGAATGTTTAAATCTAGTGAAAGCTGAGATCAGATTTTTAAAATGTTGATAGGTAGTGTGTTGTGTTTGATAGGGCATGTGTTGTCAACTAATGTTTTGTAAGAAGTGTGTTTTTATGAAGGTGATTTATTTGTAAGCATCAGATGAAAGGCATGGAAACCAAGCATGTAATTGTTTAGGTGTGATTAAAATTTAAGATTGTATGAATTGAATGTGAGTCTTATATATAATTAACCCTTTGAAACGAAAGGGACAAGAAGCTTTGTGTGTCAAGCCTGGTTTAATGTTATTGTTGGTGGAGTTTAGAATGTGTTTTAGTTGTGAACTATAGATTTTAAGAAGCACAACTCTTGATTATGAAATCAACATCAACTCTATCAGTATTTAAATTGTTGTGTATTGAACTAGATCAAGGAAATGAGAATCTATTTTGTATATAAGACATATATATCACAATTTATGACAGTAGAAAACTTATAATTATGAAACAATAACAATGAGTAAACTTATAACTATGAAATAACAACAACAATGAAAATAATCTTAAGCAGCTTTTTTATCAAAACACTCTTTAAAAAGAATGAGGATTTTCTATTGATCTTTAACTGTATATTATGTATGTATTATAACTCTGGAATTTTTGATTGAACAGAAGCTCATTTTGAAAATCATTTTGTAATAAATGTTTATTTAATGACAGTATAAGTTTATCAGAAGGCGTTTTTTAACCATATTTATCACAGGAGCTTTATTTTGTGTTGAATGGAAATGCTTTAATGTTATCTTTTGGAGAGGGGTTGTTAAACTGTCTCACTCAATGATGTATTAGGAAAAGTGAGAAGTCTGTGACCTAACAGTCCATCCAGATTTGATGTAAGCACTGTTTATTTATGTAACTCCCCCTGCAAAAGCATGCGCCTTTTCAGACTCAAAATCTGGGAGGTGGATTATGATATTTATGATTGTTTGGTGATCAATGTCAGTTGTGCATGTTATGGGATCAAATGACATTATTGGAAGCTCTGGTCGGCCAGCTGTTTTAGTGAATGTGCCGGAGCCATAAATTAGATCTGGAATCATGGCTGTTGTGTTTTGAATGTGCTCAGTCGAGGATATAGCTTCCTCGAATCCTGCCATGTCAAGAAGGGTTGCGGTGATGTTTTCTCGGCCCCCAGCATTCTGAATGGTCTGAGGAATCATGTCTCTCAGTGGCTGGGGCTGTAACAACTTCTCAAGATTTGGCTGTTTATTTTCGAGAGAAGTGGAGGGGAGATTTGGATCGGCGGGGGATGATTCAAAAGCAAAGACACATGAAGGCAGGATAGGGAGGGCTATCTGTGGACATTCTATTTTGAGCGGGGTAAGAAGAGGATTTATGATCTGAGTTGGGAGAGGTTGATTTGTGACCGGAGCCACGGGTGGGCAATTATCTGTCACTCCCAGGAGAGTGATTGTTTCACAACATTGCTTCCACAGCAATAATTGTTGAATTGTCCCCTGGGGTTTTTCATGAAAGGTTTGACCTATTCTGATCCAATCCGATGGGATCAATGAACCTTGTTCTGGATACCATAAACAATGATACCTGATTTCTCCAAGTAAATCTTCTACCTGGCCCTGATTTACTTCAAAATACCCTGCCTGTCTTAACAACCTGTACAGTTCTTGTGCATGCCTCAGCTGCGGAACTGACATACTTAATCCCATAACTTACGATTTGTGGGAGTGAGAAAACTCACTGAAGGTGCGCACCTTGTAGCTATTCCAGCGGTAAGCATGGGATGCCTGGATCTTATCACGTCGGGGTCACCAGATGTTGAAACGAGATAATGACCAGGCGGGAGGCAGGGTGTAGAGGTGAAAGATGATGACCCTTTATTGTTGTCTAAGCACAGCTTATATAGGTTTTGGTGCTCTTTAGCAAAGTCTGCATAGCAACAGTGGGGGATTACATAACTGCCAAGCGATTGGTTAGACTCTTGAGGGTGAGGTAATCTACAGGTGAGGTCAGCTACAGGCGATGTCATCCTTCCTGTCTTCAAGGGTAATGTCCATACATGGTCAGTGGGGTAGGAACAGTGTATGTATCTGGGGAGTATGGCCTGTCTTTAGTCCTAGGTCATGATGTCCTGTATACTTGGCCAAAATGGTGTGAACCATAAGTGACAGGGGTATGGAATTTGTCAATGGGCGTCTAGACCAGAATGGTGTGCCAATAAAAGTCCAGAGGCGCATTGTCACTTTAATGGGACATAATAATGTCATCACTCCTTCAGTTTTATTTAAATGAATCTGGCAGGATATCCAAACATATCTTGAGTATAGGAATGAGAAACTGCCTTTTTGCCTCCCCTTCTCCAATCAGCTGTTTTATTGCCCATCATGGAAGACATATTTTGGAAGCTGTAGTTTGGCAACTACCAAAGACCTTGGAAATCTACCATTCTTGTGATTGCATAGCATTGAGCCATGGCAGTCGAGGTGGGGTCTAACTGCATTAATTCTACAATGTAGATCCATCCTTCAAAACATAGAGGAGCTGCTGAAAATCAACCAGATCAACATCAGATGCTTAGCTTTTACATAAACCAATTAGAGTGGAGAATCTAAATTTGCAGCCTTGTCAATTAAATGCCAAGAATAAAGCATGCATGAAAGATATCAAAAGAGGAAGGTGTAATCAGATGAGCATCACTGTGTAGTATCAAAACCCAGTTGTCCTCAAAATTATAGTAAAGGTGCAAACATCTTATTATTGCTGCTCCCTCTTGATTCATACTCTATTTTTGCTTCCTTTCAAGATTTTGATAATAATTTGTTTATTTTCAAAGTGACAATTTGCAAATAAATTGTTTGTTTCTGAAGTGACAATTTGCAAAAAATCAGACAAACTGTTCTCATATTTCTCAAAACGAGCAACCAAGTTGTTATTTGTAAAGACAACAAACATTCATGAGTAATTTATTCCCACTGTTTTTAGCAAGCACATACAGAATGATTTTTTGATGTCATCTGTGAGTTGATGGTGTTTTTCTCTCACTTTTTGCCTTATTTTTCTTCCTTATTCATCCCAGGTAAAGCAACACAAGCCCATTTTCCAAGATATCTCTAATGTCCTATTTATCCCTGCATCCCTAGACCTTGCGGCACACTAGGAATACTGTATCACAACATAAGGCACATGTACACTGACTGTTTATGGCTGTTGATTACATAGGAAACCCTGGAACCAGTTTAATGCCTGGATAGTGATTATGCAATCCATGGAGCATGGATTAAGGACTTTCTTTTGTGCACTTTAGTAGGAGTTTGTTTTCTAGCCACAACAGTTGAAGCTAGCTAAATGGTCAATCTAGATGGGGCCATAGAAACTTAGACAATCATATTTTCAGGGGTTGCTTATAGTCCCAGCTTTTGACCCTCCAAATAAATTAGACAACAACTCCCACCATCCTTAGCCATAGACATTCCTGAATGGGAAAAAGGAAATATGTTTTCTAATAATATGTGGAAAGGCAATGATTCCCTATCCCTGTCATAGAGCAACAGATAAAATGTTAAGACTGTTCCCCCCCCCCCCCTCTTATATATGTTATTAGGTACTTTCAAGTGATTTCCAATTTATGGTGTCACTGTCATTAAGTGTTTTGACAAGGTTTGTTCAGAGGGGGATTTCCTTTGCTTTCCTCTGCAGCAGAAAGTATGACTTGCCCAAGGTCACACGGTGGGTTTCCATGGTCAAGAGGGGATTTAAAACCCTCGTCTCCAGAATTATGGTTCCATGCACAAATCTCTATACCTTGTTAACTGTTGCTATATATCTATATATGTATATCGAGAGAGACAGATACACACCAATATATATGACAATGCTTTTAATATGTTGATGTTTCCCACCTTGATCCATAAGGAGAGGCAGGTATGGAATTTGTTGTTTTTGTAGTTGCATTATTATTTCATGCCCACTCTTCCTTGAAGTCCTTCAATCCACAGACAGATTTTTTCATTCTGCAAACTATTATTATTATTATTATTATTATTATTATTATTATTACTGAAGGCTTTTAAAGATAAGATAAGCAAAGAAGTTCACTTCTAGGCATGGATAAGAATGCTATGCAGTTTGTTTTTTTAATAAAAACTTTCCAGTATTCACATTTTGATCAAAAGTACTTGAGGAGTGTTTTGAGGGGGGCAAATTGTACAAACTGGGTTGTCCATACAAAGGCTGAGATCCTACATGGTTGAAGGTAGTGTAAGAGTTCTATCTGTGGGATGGCACTATGGCTCTCTCTTCTCACAGTTTTCAGGACTCAACACTATGTTGCCTTAGCCTCATTATCATTCCATTACTGGTGGAGAGTGGAATGAATTACAGGAAAGGAGATTCCATCTGAACATTAGGAAGACTTCCTAACCACTTGAGCTGTTCAACAGTTGACTGTGATGGAAGCTCCTTCTGTGTGGAGGCTTTTAAGCAGAGACTGGATGGCCATCTGTCAGGGGCAGTTTGATTGTGCTTTTCCTGCATGGCAAGGGGTTGGTCTGGATGGCCCATGTGGTCTCTTCCTACTCTATGATTCTCTGGTTCTATGAATCAAAGAAACATCAGGCTGGATTCCCAATAGCCATCTGTAGACCAAGGATATCTTCCACCGAGTCCTCCAGAAATCTCAACAGATTACATTGTCAGTCTTCATCTAGTGACAGGAACATGGTGAGATGCTTCTCTGATCCTCTCCATAATGGGAATTTTAACCAACAATGAAGAACTTTGAACATTTTAGTGGGAGAAAGAAAGAAAACAAAAAAATGCAAATTTGCTTAATTCAGTGGAAAGAATTACAGTAGAGTCTCACTTATCCAACATAAATGGGCTGGCAGAATGTTGGATAAATGAATATGTTGGATAATAAGGAAGGATTAAGGGAAAGCCTATTAAATGTCAAATTACATTATGATTTTACAAATTAAGCACCAAAACATCATATTTCACAACAAATTGACAAAAAAAAACAATACACAGTAATGTTATGTAGTTATTACTGTATTTACAAATTTAGCACCAAAACATCACAATGTATTAAAACAGCTGTGGATCTGGGTAGAAGGCAGACTGCATTGGATAATACAGAATGTTGGATGAGCAAAGGTTGGATAAATGAGACTACTGTATTAAAAAATCAGATATGGGAGAAATCAAAACTAATGGATTATTCCATATTTAGCTGCTGTAAATGGAGACCAGTTACACTGCACAATACAGCTAACCTTTGTGGAAAAAATCCTATATATATATATATATATATATATATATATATATATATATATCTTGATAGCACTTGAAAAGGCTTGTATCCAGAAAGAGCCAATATAACGTTGTTGTGATTGCTGGAGCTGTTGTTATATAACCATAGAAGCAGGAACACTTTATATATAAAATTGAAAATATATTAAAATGGCATCCTTTACCCCTCTGAGAATGAAGCAGATATATGTACTCCACAAGCTCATATATTAAACAGATATATAATTCCTTTAGACATAGGCTAACAGTATGTATATTTTGGAAGCATATTATGTGGAGAATTTACAGCAGTGAAAATAACTCCAATGGAAAAGTAAACCTACACCGTCTTTAAAACCTTCTTCATGGAGCTTATACCATAAAGATCCCTTTGATACACAAATACAACACATACCATCACACAAATCTAAATTTCCAGATGAAGAAAACCCTTGGTTAAAATTTGGATGAAATGCCACAAAGACCAAAATTGGAGAATAATGTCGATTAAAAGAAAGCTGAGGAAAGAAAACATTGGCTGAATTCATACAGAGACTGAGATAGTCAGAAGGCAGAAAAAGAAGAGCCAGACTGAGAGACAGATGAAGCTGATATTGTTAGATGACCCTAGAGCTTTGTCTTGGGGGGAGTTACTAGAGTGGCCACCCACACACTGCCAAAGAAGAGGAATCACATCACCAGAAAAGAGTGCACAATTTGCCTAATGTGCTAATAATGTCCATGTGTTAATTAATAACGAATGGGCCTATAACAGATGCACATAGGAAAGTAATTAATACACTTTGAATAGAATAATTTCATATCATGATGATATTCTGACCAAGTGGTCTGTGTATCTGCTCCATCTGCTGCCTGATTTGCTGCCACCTGTAGATGAACAGCTTCAAGGTATTGGGCTGGGTGAAAAAAAGCAAATTGAAACTGAATCCAGATACAACAGAGGTGTTTGCCTGTAAGAGGTGCTTGTCCTAACCTGGGAATGAAGGTATGTCAACCAGTTCTGGATTGGGTTACACTCTTCCTGAAAGACTGTGTTCACAGTTTGAGAGCACTCCTGGATCCATCTCTTCAAATGTCAGCCCAGGTAGAGACAGTCAGGAGTGCTTACTGCCAGCTTTGGCTTTCTCTCTCTCTCTTTTTCTATGAGGACTTTTTTTTTTAGAAAAATGGAAGTTGGCCATGGCATATCTGAATAGAGAGTCAGTAATATAGAGGAGCTCCATTAGGAATTTAGGTTCACCATGAATAAGGATAGATAAATGGGCTTAAAAGCTTCATAGTGTTTCGGTGTTGGAAGTCATGGTGAAGGGTGCACGGGTGTGGGGAAGAGGTTTTATTTTGTTTGGGATAGGGGTTTTGGGATGAGTGTATGGTCTGCTGTGTACAAAATGCTATGTGCTGGTTTTCTGAAAGTTATGGAAAAATTGAATAGAAAGCTTTGACTGAAAGTAGTGGAAAATAGGCAGAAATAGCAAGTCTATGTGTATTATGTAAATAATAATAATTTGTACTCAATGTCAAAATTAACTGGTTGATTAACTAAGGTAGATAGGCATGTACACATCAAAAATATTGTTACCTGATTATATCTGCCATGATTTGCTTTTCTGTTATGTACCGTAACCAAATAAATGGTTTTATTTTAAAAAATAGGGGGAAAAAAACACCCTGCCAGCTTTGGCTGATACACCAGCTGCCAAACTTCCAAAAATTGTAGGACCTAAAGATAGTAGTACATTTGCTAGTGACCTCAAGGTTAGACCTCCATGTCTACTTTTACATTGGGTTACCTCTGTACCAAGTTTGGAAACTCCAATTAGTTCAAACTATAGCAGCCAAACTAATTACAGGAACATCTAGATGTGAGCAAATCACCCCTATTATACTACAGACACTCCACTAGTTGCCAATTAGGTCCTGGGCAAAGTATAAAGTGTTGTTTTTGACCTTTAAAGCCCTACATGGTTTGGGTCCAGGTTACCTATAGCATTGCCTTTGCCATACCATCCATCCAGAGCACTTAGGTCCTCTGGGGGGCAGTTATTCCAGTTACCAGAACTCCACTGGCAACCATCACAAAGGACCTACCTCAGGACTGTGGAACAACTTGCCAGAAGAGATTTGACAGCTAAATTAGCTGTCAGAATTTAAGACACAACCGAAAACCTTTCTCTTCTGGCAGGTCAACCCAGTCAGTTTTTAACTATGAATTTTAAATTCAGATTCTATGTATAAATATTGTATTTTAATCTTTATGTATTTTGATATGCATATTTTATAGAAATGTGTTTTAATATATGTTTTTATTGAATGTGTTTTATTACAAATATGTATTTTAACTTTGTTGTGCCCTGCCTCGGGTTGTAAGGAGAAACAAGTAATAAATAAAGATTATTACCATCATCATCATCATCATCATCTGTCTGTCTCTCTTTGGTTGGATTTATACTGCCCTATAGCCCAGAATCTGACTCCAGATTGTCTGTTTATCCCAGAATATATGGTAGTGGAGACTCATATAATCCAGTTCAAAGCAGATAATCTGGGATCAGATCCTTGGATATAGGGCAGTGTAGATGCAGCCTTTCTCTCTCTCATTGGTCTGTGTTCTTGTCACTGGAGCATAGAAAACAAGCTAGCTCTGTTTTTTACATGACTTCCCTTCTGATATTTAAAGATGGCTATGATGTCACTTCTCCTCTTCTCCAAGCAAAACATACCCAGCTACCTCAGACATTCCTCATAAAACTTGGTTTCCAGACCTTTGATCAAGAGAAGAATGTCCTTCTCCAGACTCAGTCCAGTTTATCAATATTCTTCCAGAACTGTGGTGCCTAAAACTGGACACAATTTTCCAGGTGATGTATGATTAAAGCAGATCAGGACACTGTACTATTGATGCAGTCCAGATTAACTTTGACTTTGTTGTCTGCTGTCTCACACTGTTGACTCATGTTTAATTTGTGGCCTACTAAGATCCCAAGACAAGTGTCACCTAGCCTATATTTGTACATTTCATTTTTCGCGCCTAGATAGTACTCTAAATTTATCCCTGTTGAAATTCATTTTGTTATGTGTCAGTCTGTCAAGGTCGTGTTAAATTCTGAGGTATTCACTACCTCCAATAATTTGGTGTCATCTGCAAATCTGAAAAGCATGCCTTCTATTCCATTATCTAAACAATTTGCAAAGATGTTAAGCAACACATGATAATTCTGGTGAGATCCATGAGGGCAAGATCAGCTAGAGGCAAAAAGACAAATGATCCCTACAAAATAGATGTTAAAGAAACTTCAGCTACAACTCTTTTAGAGTAGTGTCAGTAAAGTCAATATCAGTGCTAATCTACTGTAAGCCATTTCAAGGCAGTGGTGTCATGAGGGTTCTTTAAAGAGTACACTGAAAGTAACTTGGAGCAGCAAGTTTATTAAAATATCCTTCATGTTCTGAGTCATCATGGTCTTTTTCTTCTTCCTTTCTTTTTTCCCACTAAATATTTTTATGCTTTAGTCCACATTTATTTAACTTTTATTGCCCTTGTAATTTTCTTGTCACACCTCTGCCATTCATTTGAAATTGATTTTGTTGCCTTACCTAACACTGCTTTTTTATTGTCAAAAGTATCCCCGAGACCAGTGTCAACAGATCTGAAAACTCTTTTTGCATTCTCTTTTTCCAGAGGTCTCTAGTGTGTCCTTCTTGCCTCTTTACCATTCTAAAAACAGCAATAAGAAGGAACGGTAAAAACTTCAGCCTTGAACACATGCAAGTCACCTTCATGTTATGTCACTTACTTTAATGGGGCTACTTGCATGGTTCACTGGCCTCATTATATTGGCCATTAGTGGTAGGAGATAGTGATGCTGCTGAAAATGAGGATAGCATCCATTTCAGAAATGACATACGTAGCTTCCTTAGATGACTTGTGCATCTTGATCATTAATGTCTATTCTGGCCTCAGCTCTTCAAGATCTCAAGCATAGCTCTTTCCAAACCCTCCCATCCAAGACCATCCTTTTAAAAATGTTTTTCATTTATGTCCATAAACAGTCACATGGTAATGCTTATAAAAAGAGAGAACAAGATATAAGATTGAACATCATCTTGGGGTTTCTGCCTCCTCCTCCTTATTATTATTATTATTATTATCATCATCATCCAGTTGGCTATAAATTAACCATGCAGTCTGACCCCAAAGTAATGAGACATTTTTATTGAACATACATGCAATTACAGTTTGCCCCCCCCCCCCCTCAAAATAGTCTCATTATGATTGAATACAGCATTGCCATCATTGTTCCTCTTCATAGCAGTGGAGGAAATCTTCACTTGAAATGTTGTTCAAAGGTTACTAACTGGAGCGACATACAGGGAGCACACCACCCCCCTGTTGTGCCAGCTCCACTGGCTGTCAGTCCACTTCCAAGCACAATTCAAAGTGCTGGTCTTGGCCTATAAAGACCTTTACGGTTCTGGCCCAGCTTACCTGTCCGAACGTATTTCCCTCTACGTCCCGCCTCATAGCTTAAGATCATCCGGGGAGGCCCTGCTCTCAGTCCCACCAGCCTCGCAAGTGCTTTCTCAATGGTGGCCCCACGCCTGTGGAATCGCTCCCCAGCGAGATCAGGTCGCCTTCTTCCCTCCTTTTGTTTAGGAAGAAGGTTAAATCATGGCTCTGGGACCAGGCCTTTGGACAGCAAGCATGACAGCACCTTGGATGTTGAACCAGACTGAAATTGGCTATATGGTTGATGACAATGTTTTTAACGTGTTTTTAACTTAATGTTTTATTTACTATTTTAAACTGTTGCTATTTGTGTTTATATTTGTATTATATTGAGTCTTCGAATTGTGGCTGGTTTTGTAAGCTGCCCTGAGTCTCCCCTTGGGGGTTAAGAAGGGCAGGATAGAAATATTGGAAATAAATAAATAAAGCTCTCATCGCAGTTGCCTGGATATTTGCAACTGTCCCAAAATGATGAACTGAGAACAATGTGATTCATGTGATGGTTATTATGAATGCTTCCCACCCACCGTACAGCCCTGATTTGGCCCCATGTGATTTCTTTCCTCCAGCTCAAAGCTCACTTCAAAGGACATCATAATGCTGGAATCCATAGAGGCACTCGAGTGCAATATTTCCCTCCTGCTGGACACTGATTGGCTGTAGGGGTGTGCTTGAGCATTGGCTGACTTCCCTGTGCACATATGAAAATTAAAATCAGTCCTGCACCCCTAGCCCTCTCCCTCTTTTTGAACTTGGGGTGTATTGTGGACACCTGACGTTGCTGAAGCATATTAAGACTCCAGAATAGGGGCTTCCTAAAAGGAGATGCTCAGTGCCTATTTCCTAGTCTGCTTGATCCCCTTTCTATCCTGCTTCCTCCCTCTCTATACTTCATTCCACAGTGATGCACACTCTTTTTTCTTGTATTCTGTCACCAATATGGCCCGCCTCGCTGTCCCACTTCACCTTGTGCTCTCGCTTACTGCTTCATTCACACAACCAACTCTTTCTCCCCTGCCTCACCTCCCCTTGTGTATTTTGCTCTATTTGCTTCTTTCATTCTCCCACTCAAACTACTCATTCTCTCTCCTCTGTTACTTCTTTCCTCACCTTGCTTCAACCCAACCATTCTCAATGCTTCCCTCCCTTTCCTCCCCTCCTCTAGCACTCAGTTTCTTTTCCTTTGTGTGTGAAGAAAGGGTACAGACTTGTTTGTGCATTATAGTTTGATTAAATATTGCCTACATATTTTGTTATATCACATCTTAAATTCTGAGCCAGGTAATGGTGTTGTAACCAGGTAGTTATGTTATAAGTTACCATCAGGAATCTGGCTCTTGACTCTAGTAGGAAAAAAAGAATACAGCCATTTTGAGACCAAAATCCAATGGAAAATTGGATTTGGATGTCATACTACAAAACTACACCTTTTTGTCTGGAAGTAAGCCCTGTTGAACACAATGGGACTTGCTTCTGAAAGAGCAAGTTAAAGATTCCACTGTTGAGAAGAACTTTTGACAGAAGATTTAAAACTCCAGCAGGATTGGACAATGTTTCTTTTCTTCAGTCTTCATCTAGAGTGCTCTGCAGATTTTCAACAACATCTAAGTCTGCCCCAGTATTCCTTCTGTGCAGAAAGGTCAATGGTTGAACCAGCTCAGAAATGTCAAATTCACCATCCCAAGAAATGTTAAGGCATGTTGGAAATTTTGATCAACGAATCAGAAAGCTTGGAGTTGTTCCACATGGTTAGACATTTAAGGACCTTTGCGGGGCTGTGTGTTCTTGTCCTATTTGCCATGTGACATTCTCCTGCTGTGTTAATTAAAGGCGAAGAAAAATCTGTGTACCTTCGAGCTCTCCTCTCGTATGCAGGACACAAGGGACACTTGCCATGATTTCAAATAAATCCCTTACTCTTCCTTTTCTGTAAAACCTTCCAGTTCTGAATACATTGCTCTGCTGATGCTATTGCAGCATTGGGTAGGTTAGCAAGCAAAGGGATGGTGAAATCATTGCCTATTGAACAAAATGGGACTGGGAGGAAGATTTTTGTTTCTAATCATATCTTCGGCTTCAGGCAGACATGTAATTAAATGCCTTGAAACAATATTTACATATTCCCCTGAAACTGTAGAAAACCTGTGCTGTACATTTTACCTTCATTAATATGCACAGTAAAGAGCAAATGAATGTTCAGAATCCTTGAAATTAGACAGACTGTCACAGCTCAGCAGAGCAATAGAAAGAAGCAATAGATTTTTCAGCATCAAGTGATCAAAAGGTCACTTGAATATTCTGTTTCCAGGACAAAGGGCATATTTAAGCCTCAGATGCTGACATTCATTTATACCTCCAGGACAGTAGAAAGCCCCAGAGTCACGGAATTGAAGCAGTACAAGAGTTGAAAAAAGCATCAAGGGCCATCTAGTTCAATCCCCTATCAATGCATAAATCCACAGCTAATGCATCTCTAAGAAGTGGCTATCTAACTTCTTGAGATCTTCAACGAAACCTTCTGAGGCAGTCTGTTCCTCTGTCAAATGCCCTTACCACCAGGAAGTTCTCTCTCATGCCTAAGTAAAAATTGTAATTTCTATATATTGGTTTGGGGACTGCTCTCTGGATAAGCAGAAAACAAGTTGTTCCTCATAATGCTTGGTTTGCCATCTTGGTCCTCTTCCTCCAGATATATTCCAACTTGGCCATATCTTTCTCAAATGATGGCATCCAGAACAGGATGCAATACCCCAGGTCAGGTCTAAGCCAGTCAGAATAGATCTGTACTATTCCTTCATCTGATCCAGACACTGTAGTTCTGTTGCTGCAGCCTACAATTAAATTTGGCTTTATTTTAAAAACAAAACAAAATTTCACACTGTTAACTCATGTTTAGCTACTGAGGTCCCTAGACCCTTTTCACGTGTACTCATTTTAGTGGCATTGATCCTGTCTTTGCATTTAATGCCTACTCAGATCACCCATTTACACCTCTTATGCATGACCTCTTGTTCACAAGAGACATGTGAAAACTACTATACAGAGCTACTGGCTGCAAGTGCTGCCTCCAAGCACATCAGTGACTCACTGGTTCTCAGCAGGAACCTTCCCCATTTAGACCATGTGCTCCAGCAGAATTCGCATGTCAAGAAAACAAAAGGCAAAGCTTCAAAAACAGGCCTCCAAACCACTCAGCCAAACATAGCTTATAAACTAGTATCACTCCACCATCTAAGGAGGTGACAGGAGCAAGAAGGAGCAACAAGTTTTAGGACATGTGTGCTTATACAGGTGTTCAGACGTTTATACCAACTTTGAAGTGACTGGCTACAATGTTCATAGACAAAATTAGCTACAGCCATTTGCCAGTGATTTTCCAATGTGAAATACTGTACATTTGTTAAAATGTATTTGTCTGTGGCAAACCCATGGAGCAGAATGAATTTAACACCCTTATGTTGAAATCCTACATGGCTGAGCAGAGCATAGTGTTACGTTTTGCATGTAAAACTCTGTTCGACTCTGTATCATTACCCTCCAGGATGTGGTGGAGACCCCTTCTTTGGAGGCTTTTAAACAGAGGCTAGGTGGTCGTCTGTCAGGGGTGCCTTGAATGCAATTTTCCTGCTTCTTGTCAGAGGGTTGGACTGGATGGCCCATGAGGTATCTTCCAATTCTATGATTCTCAGGACTCCCACATATGCTCCCTCCACAGTGTTCAAAGCTCCTCATTCTAGAACTCACCACTGTGCTGCAACAATGCCCCCTTTGGTTATTTGCTTGTGAAAAGCAGAGGGAATTAAAGAAGCATCTGGCTATGGAAACATCTAGCTATGGTTCCATGGACAAACACAGAGCAAGGGCATTTTCCATGTAAATGTTCTAGTGGGTTGTTCTGGAGGTCTCACCTTATATGCTGCACCAACATATAAACTGGCTGGACTTTCCTAGAGTTGTGGTGTTCAACATTGCAAAAATAGTTTAAACGAAAAAGAAAATACATCTTTTTTTAATTCATCTATATCTGCTCATGTTTAATTGTGGGGGGGGGGGGGGTGTCAATTTCTCATTAACACAATCAGATACTGTATCCATGAATTCTGTATCCACAGATTTGAAAGCCACAGTTTTGAAAAAAATTCCACAGCTTTTGTGTCCCATGGGGGCTCCTACAGCCAACTCCCAGGAAATATGAATGACCCATTGTATATCAGTAAAATAATGCCACCACACACTTTTCTCCTTAAATTTGTAGAGTTAACTTTTTGTACTGTGTAATCTGGCCATGCAGAAGGGAACATCCCCAGGGAACAAACTGCATGAGAAATTGAAGAGAAAGGAACTGAGGAGTTAGTGAAGTAATAAGAGCAGATGGCAGAAAGTTCAGCAAATGGCAGGTGGAACAGATGAATGTTAACAGGTAGGTATTTTCTCCTCCTGAGCATCTGCTTTGATAATATGGAATTTCCAGAACTGGCAATTATCATTTATTAAGAATTTCCAATGCGAGGTATTCTGATAGATCATTAAAATGGCCCATATTAAATAAGGTGAAATAATGGAGTATCTTTCCTATTTGTGTAGGCATCATTAGCTTAGGTGACTGTAAAATGAGAAGATTAGAAGTATGATTGCATTTTAATTGCAGGATCAGTCTGACTGCAAGTAATCACCATCCCTTGCAAAGGATTTCTCTAGCCTTGCAAAGTCCATATGATTTCACTACAACTTCCACTGAGAATAGCATGACGACACTATTGGGAAATCATGGGGAATTGTAGACCAATACATTTAGAGAAGACTGGGCTAGCATATTAAATTGGTAGGAATAAGGTGATTCAAAAGTAAAATAAGTTTTATTAATTCAATTGGCTTATTCTAGTTGAGACTGACTTAGGGATAAATATTTAGCATTACCTCTTGAAAGGAGACTTCCTCCAAATATGTCAAAACACAACTCCCATCATTTCCAGAAAACATGGCCATTGAGTTTGGGAGGCTTTTCATATCGTTATTTTCAGTTACTGATAATGTTTTATCTAGCCCTTGTATTGAAGATGGCTTATATACATTAAAACAGAAGTTGTAGTTAATGCCTGTCCTCAGGCTACAGAACTCTCTGTCAGAGGAAACCATGCTTAACCTGCCTAGTTCCACTGACAAGTGAAGACTTTTGTATTGGCTAGTTAATTGCATTTTAAGGTTAATCAGGTAGGTTTGTGGTGTAAAAAGCAGGCTACAAATGAGAAGAATCATGAAGATAGGAATGAAGAAAATAATGGCAAGGGTGTTATAGTCTTCTTAGGGTACATCTACGCTGCAGAATTAATGAAATTAACACCACTTTAACTGCCATGGCCCAGTGCTATGAAACTGTTGCTTTACAAGATCTATACCTTTCTCTGCCAAAGAGTGCTGGTACTATATAAAACTTACCATGACAGTTAAAGTCGTGTCAAACTGCATAAATTCTCTAATGTAGAGTTACCCCTGCAACCTCATCACCTTTGTATTGTCAAAGGCTTTCATGGCCGGAATCACTGGGTTGTTGTAGGTTTTTTCAGACTATATGGCCATGTTCTAGAGGCATTCTCTCCTGACGTTTGACCTGCATCTATGGCCAGCATCCTTAGAGGTTGTGAGGACAACCTCTGAGAATGCTTGCCATAGATGCAGGTCAAACGTCGGGAGAGAATGCCTCTAGAACATGGCCATATCGCTCAAAAGACCTACAACAACCCACTCATCACCTTTACTTCTTGCTCCATTCTAGGATGTTTCCAGGATGGAGCTATGACTGTGACTGCTGGAGCCCTTCACATGACACAGGGATACTTCCAGCAGGACTCCATCCTGGCTCCATCCTGGAAGCATCCTAGGATGGAGCCCAGAGAACATGAGAGGCTTCCCATGTTCTCATATTTAGAATGGGGCCAGTGCATGAAAAAGCCAAGCAGTGATGCAGCAATGCGGGGTGTGGGGCAACGATTTCCACCGCTGCTCTATGGATTTGCCATGCAATGTGATGAGATCCTTAGTGACTATGTGGAAAGGTTTTTAACAGAATGCTGCATTTTTAATCGTATTTGTGTTTTTAAATGATTTTGTATTGCTTGAAGACATTGACATGCTAATATAGCAAGTTAAATATCTAATTTTTCAATGTGTGCATTACTATTTTTTAATTCATGTACTTTGTTTCATGGGAAGAGCAGAATGTATATTAACAAACGAATAAGTAATAAGGTAGTCCAAACATTGTGGAGGTCAATCATCCACGAAAAAGTAATCTATTGTAGGTCAGAAGAAGGAATTTCATTTTTCCACATTGTCTTAATGTAGACTCTATACACACACACACACACCCTCTTTCTGTTCTGCTATGAAAGGCATAGTAGAATGGACTACCACTGACTATCTGACTGATCAGTAACATTGTACAAAGAGAAAACTGTTGTTGGAATAAAAACAAGTTCACTTATTTCCGTGGCTCCAATTTGCAACACTACTGCTGCTATTGGAAGTCATAATAATGCAAACTAGATTAGGAACCAAAGCAATTACAATTCTTCACATATTTCAAAAAGTGAAAAATTGGCATCATAGAATGATTGTACCATGTAGACCCGCCATCAGGCTGAAAGAAGAAATTGACCCTTAGGCTGTTTTTTTTTTTTACCAAATTATCTACTATAGATATTGAATAAAAGACTGGAACTTAGTTGGAACTGCAATCTAATGTGCTTTTGAAATTTTGGAAGAGGCAGTATAAGTGGAGCATCTAATCATAATAATTTTTTTACTTGATTGTCCTCTTTGGTTTTTGAAACTCTTTTTAAAGATCTTATGCGTCTTAAAAATCTTATGCATGATTTTGTCTATTGTTGCAAATCACTATAGGGTTCCTTGTTCAAAAGGCAGTTTAGAAATGTTCAAATGAGTGAATGAGGTTTGCTCAGCTACCTGAAGAAAATAATTACCAGATTTTCTAGTATAAGCAAGACATTCATAAAGTGTAGTTTTTTAAAAAAACTAAAATTGAGTAAAATGTTATATCCAGTGATATTTCATGGCATATAATTTTCAAGAATCTCTTCTGCTATGACTGATGTTATCCTTCATTCAAGAAATAATACTATTTTCAAATTTCAAGACCTGTATTTATGCATGATCTGAGGAAAATTACCATGGAAAATGATTTTGCCCTCTGCAGATAAGCCTGATGAAGCTTAGCATCTCAAAAATCAAATCAGAGTACACAGATCATTTCAAATGTGAATGAAGTCATTACGTGTTTTACTTAATCGCTGTGGCTAGAAATAGCAACTATTTCTCAAAGGCGCACTGCTTTCACAGCTTCCACCATTCCATACTTAGAGCAGCATGGAACAGCTTTATACACACTTTCCAGGTCATGAGCCATCCTGGTGAGCTGACTAACAAAAATAATAGCCACTGGCAGATTTTACTACAGTTTTGGAACTAGAGTGGTAAAACTCTGCATGGCATGCTTCCTTAAAAAGCAAGATTCTGTATGAGAACAATGTGTATCCAATTATAGTTCCCTTTCCATTGAAGCACTGGAAGTAGCAGGTGGGTTTTTGATAAGTCCATCTTTACACATAAATATAACATTTGAATTTATCTTAGGTGATAGGAGAATTTTGTGAGATGGCCCGTGCATCAGGAATCACACAAAGGTAAGAACAGTTTTCTTCTCCCCAAGAAATGGGGAGAGAAAAAACATTTGTCTGCCTCACACGAGGCAGGGAGGAGTTCTGGAGGAACCCTCCAGAACATCCGGGGGCGTGGCCTGCTAACACAGGCCATGCCCTCCCAGGCTCATTCCACGCCTGGAAGTTGGGGAAGAAGGACGTGCGCTGAAGAGCGAAGACTTTCAGCCTGAAGAAGAGGGAAGATTGGGAAGAAAGTTGGAAGACAAAGAGAAGAGTTTCAGGAAGAAAAGAAGGACGGGAGCAGAAGACTGAAGAGAGGAGCACTGGGAGAGAGGGGGAATAGAGCTGAAACATCGACGGACTCTTACAGGTCGGTTGCGGGGCCCGGGGGCGAGGGGGTCTTTTCACCTCCCCCCCCCCATTCAATGGCTGCACTACGGGTGGCGGGGCGTTGAGCTCTCGCCCATTTTTTGCACCCCCACCCCCTCCCTTTTTCTTCTTGCCCGCTTCCCGGTTTTTGCTGACGTGCACGCTGGCTTGCTTTTCGACCGAGGTACTTTGGGGGGATGCCGCTGCTGGGGGGATGAGTTTCGTTCTCCCCCGTGCCCCCCCGCCTTTTTTGATATCCCACAGGGCTGAAAAGCTTTTTATCTACCACATTATTGGAGCTAAGCAGGGTCTGATTTGGTTAATGACTTGGATGGGAGACCACCTCTCATTTCAGAGAAAATAATAAGAAAAATCACCTCTGAACATTCCTCACTTGCCATAAGCCAACATAATTTTGGATGCTAAGCAGGGCCGGCACTGGTTGGTTCGTGGATGGGAGACCGGCAATGGCTACGGGGTGCTGCACACTCTTATTTCAGAGGAAAGAGTGGGCAAAAATCACCTCTAAAACACACTCGGTTTCGCCCAGGCCTGGCATGGCCTCCCGAGGCTTGCCTTTGGGCTGGTGTGCTCACTCACCAGATTTGAGCGGGGCATGGGCTGGCTGGTTTCGCTTTGTAGGGAGCTTGGGGCGATGCCGCCGCGGTTTCGCTTTGGAGGGTGCTCGGGGCGATGCCGCCGCGGGGAATCGCGGTTTTTTGGCTCCATCAGTTACGTCCTTTAGTCACCCATCGGGGGGGTGGGGCGGCCAAAACGTGGCTATAGACCTGGCGTTTTTCGCCGGGTGGCGCTCCGTATTCCCCGCTTCTCCCTTCGCCGTTTGCGGCCTAGCGAACGCGCGGATAGAGAGGGGGATAGATCTGCTGCGACACAAGTAGCTTTGAAAGATAGTCGGTCTGCCGACCATGCGGCGTCCGCATTTTGGAGGTTGCGCCACGCGCATGCGCACGGCGGGGGCGCGTGGCGGCCTAACCGGACGCAGCGCACACGCGGCTGCGGGCCTAGCTTGGTTTTGCCGTCTCCGGCAAAAACGGGGCCCGGCCTGGCTGAGGGGTTTGTGCACGAGAATATTAATAATAAGGGGACATCTTGGGGACAGCGGGGATTGGGGCCCCTGATGGTACAGGGAGCTAAAGCGCTGAGCTGCAGAGCTTGTTGATCACAAGGTCGCAGGTTTATTACAGGGAGCAGCGTGAGCTTCCGCTGTCTGCCCTAGCTTCCGCTGTCTACACTAGCTCCTAGCAACCTAGCAGTTGGAAACTGCAAATGTGAGTAGATCAATAGATACCGCTCTGGCGAGAAGGTAATATCATTCCATATAGTCTTGCTGGCAACATGACCTGGGAAGTGTCTATGAGCAATGTTGTCTCTTAAGCTCATTAATAGGTGATGAACATCACATCCCAGAATCAGACATGACTGGACTTAATGTTAAGGACAATCTTTAACACGTTTAATAGGGAGCAAGCTCACAGCTTGCTGACCCGGCTGCCAGTAGAAGGTCTTACCTATGCTTTATATAGTAATTCGTAAATTATATTATAAATGGCCCCTGCTACTATCGGCTGCTAACGAGAGCCGGTTTTGGCGCGAACGCGGCCGCCATGGCGCGAACGCGGCGCCATCTTGTGGTAGGCGCTGCCGCCAGTTTTGGAAAACCGGTTACATTTAATAATAATAATCAAAGATATGTATATGTATGGATATATGTATGTATATATATATATATAGGTATGTGTGTGTATATGTATATACATGTGTCTGTTTGTGTATATTTATGTATACATATGTATATGTTTGTTTAGATATATTTATATAAAATAAAAACCAACACTTAAGCTGCAATAATGCAAATGGGAATAAAATCAATAGGCCCCAACGGTAGGCGCTGACTACTTGGGTACGAGAGAGCTCCTGATGTCAGCCCCAACTTGTGATAGCCTCACTGTGAGACTCAATGCATATCTATATAAAATAAAATCAACGCTTAAGCAGCAATAAATGCAAATGTGAGTAGATCAATAGGCCCCAACGGTAGGCTCTGGCTACTTGGGTGCGGGAGAGCTCCTGAGGTCAGCTCCAGCTTGTGATAGCATCACAGTGAGACCCAAGGCATATGTATATACAATAAAAATCAACACTTAAGTGCTAATAAATGCAAATGTGATTGGATCAATAGGCCCAACGATAGGCTCGGTCTACTTGAGTGCGGGAGAGCTCCTGATGTCAGCCCCAACTTGTGATAGCCTCACAGTGAGACTCAATGCATAGGTATATAGAGTGAAAACCAACACTTAAACATCAATAAATTCAAATGTGAGTGGATCAATAGGCCCCAGCGGTGGGCTCTGGCTGCTTGGGTGCGGGAGAGCTCCTGATGTCAGCCCCAACTTGCGATGGCATCACAGTGAGACTCAATGCATAGGTATATAGAGTTAAAACCAACACTTAAACATCAATAAATTCAAATGTGAATAGATCATAGGCCCCAGCGGTGGGCTCTGGCTGCTTGGGTGCGGGAGAGCTCCTGATGTCAGCCCCAACTTGTGATGGCATCACAGGGAGACTCAATGCATATGTATATAAAATAAAAATCAACACTTAAGCGGCAATGATGGCAACTGTGGGTGGACCTATAGGCCCCAACGGTGGGCTCTGTTTGCTTGGGTGCTGGCGAGCTCTGATGTCAGCCCCAACTTGTGATGGCCTCACGGTGAGCTCCTGATGTTTGATCCGGCTTGCGATGGCCGCACAGTAGGACTTAATGCAAATGTGAATAGATCAATGGGCCCAACAATGGGCTCTGATTGCTTGGGTGCGGGGTGAGCTCCTGGTGTTGGCTCCGGCTTGCGATGGCCTCACAGTGAGACTTGATGCAGATGTGAATGGATCAATGGGCCCAACGATGGGCGCTGGTTGCGTGGGTGTGGGGTGAGCTCCTGATGTTAGCTCCAGCTTGCGATAGCCTCACAGTGAGACTTAATGCAAATGTGAATAGATCAATAGGCGCAGCGATAGGCTCTGATTACTTGGGTGTGGGGTGAGCTCCTGATGTCAGCCACAACTTGGGATAACCTCGCACCAAGAAGCAATGCAAACGGGAGTTCATCAAGATGCCCGGTCTAGCCTTGGCTTCCCTTGCATGGCATTTTGAGAGCTCTGCCTTTAGGTAAAGCAAACACAAGTAATTGGCATATTAGTTGCTTGAACAGTGGGTCACTTGAAGGGCGAGCTTAGGCTGAGCCTCGGACTATTACGTTATAACTATATAAGAGTCGTTTAGACACAGATTTAAGCAGTTATGCATTGCCCTATATATATAAGGGATAAAACATTGTCAATTTGTTTACTGGCGATTTATACTTGTCGGCCCAGGGAGCTTGCGCCCGCGATGACTGTAAATATCAGCACGCCTGTGCAATATGCCAGGTTAAACATGCAACCAATAGTTGTTACAAGTGAAAACCCACAAGTGGTGGGCCAAGAGGCGCCCAGTTCAGTAGATGGAACCCAGGACAGGTTAATGTTCCAAAAGGGCCCCAGCCCGATCAAAGCGGGTCCGGTTATGTTGCTGGCTGGAAAGTTAGCCTTGCAGAGCTGCAGCAAATTACTTGCGTTGCGGCTTTAGGAGGATTTTCAGATCCCGGCCCTTGAGCCATGTGCCCCACACATCATATTATGAATAGTTTTTATATCAGGCGGCGGCGTGGAATGCACGTTTTTGCAGCTACGCGTGAGTGAATTGGTGACATTAGCCAATAACGATACCTCACACCGCGCATTTTTGGTTTCCGACATCAAAGTTTTTTAAGATAGTGTGGAAATCAGAAGCAAAACTTCCAAAACAGACCAGAAGTTACATACGGTTGGTTTCAGCCGAGTTATCATTACCGTCACAGGCCACGAAGCGCTGGCATATAGAAGAATGGTACTGGTCTGCGGACACAGTTATGTCTTCTGGGCAGTGAGAGAGGCCCACAGGACTGCCTATGGCCAGCACTTGGGTCTCTCTTCCACGGCAACGGTGGAATGGAAAGGCAGGAGAAGCCTGCGTTGGGACGGTTTGTGCCCCCCTTTGTTGTTTGATGCCGGGAGTGGTTTTTCCTCTTGATGTGTTGGTTATCCACCTCGGTGGTAACGATGTGGGCCGATTAGCAGGTAAAGCCCTCTTTTGGTAAGCACGGGCGGACATTCAAAGGGTTTGTTGGTCATGACCCAGGGTGCACGTCGTTTGGTCTGCTATCATACCTCGTTGCTAGTGGCTGGAAGGAGGCGACGTGGGAAGGCTCGAAAAAGCCAGAAAACGAGTGTACTGGGTCATGCGACTGTTCACGCAGGGCTGGCACATAGAAGAATGGTACTGGTCTGCCGACACAGTTATGTCTTCTGGGCAGTGAGAGAGGCCCACAGGACTCCTTATGGCCAGCACTTGGGTCTCTCTTCCACGGCAGTGGAATGGTGAGGCATGAGAAGCCTGCGTTGGGACGGTTTGTGCCCCTTTGTTGTTTGACGCCGGGAGTGGTTTTTCCTCCTGATGTGTTGGTTATCCACCTCGGTGGTAACGATGTGGGCCTGTTAGCAGGCAAAGCCCTCTTTTATAAGCACGGGCAGACATTCGAAGGATTTGTTGGTCATGGCCCAGGGTGCACGTCGTTTGGTCTGTTATCATACCTCGTTGCTAGTGGCTGGAAGGAGGCGACGTGGGAAGGCTCGAGAAAGCCAGAAAATGAGTGCACTGGGCCATGCGACTGTTTACGCAGGGCTGGCACATAGAAGAATGGTACTGGTCTGCGGACACAGTTATGTCTTCTGGGCAGTGAGAGAGGCCCACGGGACTGCCTATGACCAGCACTTGGGTCTCTCTTCCACGGCAACGGTGGAATGGAGAGGCATGAGAAGCCTGCGTTGGGACGGTTTGTGCCCCTTTGTTTTTTGATGCCGGGAGTGGTTTTTCCTCCTGATGTGTTGGTTATCCACCTCGGTGGTAACGATGTGGGCCTGTTAGCAGGCAAAGCCCTCTTTTATAAGCACGGGCAGACATTCGAAGGATTTGTTGGTCATGGCCCAGGGTGCACGTCGTTTGGTCTGCTATCATACCTCGTTGCTAGTGGCTGGAAGGAGGCGACGTGGGAAGGCTCGAGAAAGCCAAAAAATGAGTGCACTGGGCCATGCGACTGTTCACGCAGGGCTGGCACATAGAAGAATGGTACTGGTCTGCTGACACAGTTATGTCTTCTGGGCAGTAGAGAGGCCCACGGGACTGCCTATGACCAGCACTTGGGTCTCTCTTCCACGGCAACGGTGGAATGGAGAGGCATGAGAAGCCTGCGTTGGGACGGTTTGTGCCCCTTTGTTGTTTGACGCCGGGAGTGGTTTTTCCTCCTGATGTGTTGGTTATCCACCTCGGTGGTAACGATGTAGGCCTGTTAGCAGGCAAAGCCCTCTTTTGTAAGCACGGGCGGACATTCGAAGGATTTGTTGGTCATGGCCCAATGTGCACGTCGTTTGGTCTGCTATCATACCTCGTTGCTAGTGGCTGGAAGGAGGCGACGTGGGAAGGCTCGAGAAAGCCAGAAAACGAGTGCACTGGGCCATGCGTCTGTTCATGATCCAGTGGAGGGGTCATTACATTGAACACCCAAACATCACACGTGACGACGAGAGGTTTTATTGTGGTGATTGAATACATCTTTCAGAATTGGGCAACCAACGATTTTCATTAGATTTACAGGAAGGTATTAGAGGGGTGTTAGAGGAATTGGTGGGGGATGGGGGCTAAATGGACATTTGCCCCCAATCCGTGGCGTAAATAGATAGGAAAATTCCTTTAGTCGGTGTGCACCTAGGGCACCCCTTTAAGGGGTGAAAGGCCTTTAAGTTAAACACTCACCTACAGTGTAAAGGGTGAGGTGTGTTAATGGCCTTTATTTGGAAGGAGTCTCGATACAAGAGCTCTGGAAGAGACTCCTCATTCCTTTCCCTTGAGGGTGATACGGTTTGATTACCGAAAACCAGGTGCTTCGCCCGGAAATTGTTATTGTCGGGTAGTGATGCTACCTGGGTTAGGTTACACCAGTTCCTTACACCCTTGAGTTAAGTTAAGAAGTTAAATAGGTAACGTTAAATAAAAGTTGCCCAATTTGAATCCAAAACATTGGTGTTGTGTCTTCTATTCTCGTGCGTTTCTTCGTGGGTTGGCAGACAACAGTTTTCCTCTCCCCAAGAAATGGGGAGAGAAAAAACATTTGTCTGCCTCACACGAGGCAGGGAGGAGTTCTGGAGGAACCCTCCAGAACATCCGGGGGCGTGGCCTGCTAACACAGGCCATGCCCTCCCAGGCTCATTCCACGCCTGGAAGTTGGCCCACCACTCCCGCCCATTAACAGTATAATTTGCGGTTGCCTGCGGAGCCGGGTAGGAATTTTTTCCTCTTCTTGTTTTATAGGAGAGGTTTTTTGCCTACCCTATACTGTTTAGGGGCTAGATAGAGGAAGTGGGCTACGCGTTAAATAGGCCAGGCGTAAATAGATAGGAAAATTCCTTTAGTCGGTGTGCACCTAGGGCACCCCTTTAAGGGGTGAAAGGCCTTTAAGTTAAACACTCACCTACAGTGTAAAGGGTGAGGTGTGTTAATGGCCTTTATTTGGAAGGAGTCTCGATACAAGAGCTCTGGAAGAGACTCCTCATTCCTTTCCCTTGAGGGTGATACGGTTTGATTACCGAAAACCAGGTGCTTCGCCCGGAAATTGTTATTGTCGGGTAGTGATGCTACCTGGGTTAGGTTACACCAGTTCCTTACACCCTTGAGTTAAGTTAAGAAGTTAAATAGGTAACGTTAAATAAAAGTTGCCCAATTTGAATCCAAAACATTGGTGTTGTGTCTTCTATTCTCGTGCGTTTCTTCGTGGGTTGGCAGACAAAAGCCCTGCTGAATCAGACCAGAGCTTATGTTGTAATAGCAAGCTGCAACCCAATGAGAATTTCCCCCACTAGAAGTGAATATAATAATATTCTACCAAGGTTATTGACATACTATTGCTCAATTACATGTCATTTCATGGCATGCTACCTTTGAAACTGATAATTCAGTGCTACTGTTGACCCACATCCAGACTTCTAATCAGTAGCTCCTGGTGGCTTCCTGTGACTCTTCTCACTCTCCATGCAGAGGAGCACATCATGGCTCTCAAGTTTCATCAGCTATCAAGGAAATTCAATTCAGAAACCTATATAATAGAGGTTTATTGGACCTAGAACTTTACAAACCACAAAAAATGGCATCAGTTTCATCCTCTATGAGGTCAAGACAGTTCCATGACCTTTTGTGCTGCCCTTGAAGAGTGTGAGCTGGATTAGCAGTCCTTAAATCTCAAAACAACCAGTCACTTGCAAGGTAATAATGGACAGGATCATTCTCTTTGCAGGTTCAGGTCTCTGTGTCCTCAGATCTGTGAAGGAAAGCAAGTTGAGATCCTCAGGGTTGCTCATGACATCTTGGATTGCAGGCAAGTAGAACAATCCCTTGGGATACAAAGGAATGTTTTGCCAACCTATTTGAAGCTCTTCAAAATTTTAGAGCTGTTCTGGAAGCTAGGAAAGCTGGTCTGATGATAGCTCTTTGGACCCAAGTTAGTGTTGGGATTCAGCCTGAGTTTGAACTTGAACCTGATTCTCTGTTTGTTCCTCCTGATGCTAATGAAAGTATATTTACTGATGCTAGTGGAAATGTACCTTTTGATGCCAATGCTCCTGAAATTAGTGAGGAAGAAACTGCTGTAGGCTTGGAAAATGCCAATGTTCCTGAAATTAGTGAGGAAGGAACTTCTGTAGATTTGGAAAATGAAAGTACCAGTGTTCATGAGAATGTTTCAGAGGGAGACCTTGAACTTTCCCTCCCTTCTGCACCTGTTAACTGTAATGACAACAGAAGGGGCCAAATTTGGGAAGACAGAAGTAAATCACTCAGTTTGCGTCGATCCTCCCGAATTCAAGAATTAAAAACATTGGCTTCAAAACAGAAGGGCAGTTCACGGAACCAATTCTTGAGTTTTAATTGCAATACGCCGGGCTGATTGTCTCAGTTCAGGCATCGTTTCAGAATTGATGAAGACCTTGGCAGTTCTTCCGGTTCCCTGGCCATAGTTTGGGAAGATTTCTAGGATATCAAGTACGGTTAGTGGATTGCTAACAGATTCCAGTATTTCCCAGTGAGGCTTTTGGTTTTGCTTTGTCCATTTAAATTCATGTTTGCTGATTTTGCTGTGGCTTTTGACTTGCATTTTTCCTTTATTTTGTAACCATTTTTCTTCAATAAAAAAGGATTGTTTTTCACAGCCAAGTGTGGTGGATATCTTAGGGCCTCGTTCCCTGCTCTGGATTGCAACAGTTAGGGCCCAAACCCTCAGGAATATTCTGGTCCTGAGCCTTCTCATGGTTTCCTCTCCCTCCCCTCTCATCAAGCTTTTACTTCTTTGGCAAGTTCCTTGGCAGTTCCTTAACCCTCTCCTTCTGCCACAAACAAGTCCAGCATTCCTTCTACACTCTGCCTCCTGCATCCTCCTCTACTTTCTCCCCCATGTCACAAAATGCAAGCCTGTGGCAGTAACACTGTAACTTTTCTCATTTTTATTTATTTTATTTCATTTATTTTTATCCTGCTTTTTTCTCTCTAAAAAGACTCAAGGTGTTTTTTCGTATTGAAGAAGTCAACAGAACCTCGAAAACTTGCTTCATATGTTCTGCACATTTTGTGTAGCCTCTTTTGAGAATTTGAGGTTATATTTTATTTTGGTGCATGGCCAACAGGGCTGGAAATGTCATCTAGGATTCAGTACAAACTTCATGTTTTAATTTTCAAAGCCCTACACAACCTAGATCCTGCCTATCTTTTAGTTGTTATTTCTTTTTACCAGCTTGCTTCAGATCTCCTTCCTAAGAACCCAAGCTTCCCACCAAGCAAGATCTTTCTCGTTTTTTGACTCAGCTTTATTCTTTTTCACTAACTGCTCCATAAGCTTAGAATTGCCTCTATGAATATTTGCAGCCTCCTCCATTTCTTGTTATTTTCAAATCTCAAATATTATTGTTTTCCAGAGCTTTGGGGATTTTGGTGCAATCTTGTACATTTTGATTATACATATTTATCAGTTTGCTTTATAATTTTTGCATTTTGTCTTGATAATTTATTTTACAATTGTATTTTATCGTTCTATAGTTTTATTATATGTGTGTACATAAAACTGAGACTGTGTACCTTCATCAAAACCCACTGTTTTTGAGTGTGTTACTGGTATAGCACCATGTACATCCATGATGGAGATGAGTACCAAAGAATGTTTGAGTGGGATGTTGATGTTAACTCATCCTGTCTGGTTTAACCACCATGAATTGGGCACCGGGGTGATGAGAAATTAATAAAAGTGACCCAAAATCTAAATTAACTGACAAGTGATAAGAAGGCTTAGTTTTCAGTCTCCAAAATTTGATCATCCAGAGTTCTGGATTTCAACTTCCCAAATCCCCAGCCAACTTGGTCAATAGTTTGGAAATCTGGAAAGTAAAGTCTTTTAAGACATCTTCTTGACTTCCATTAAAAAAATAAAACAACTATGGTTGGCAATGAGTGGCTCAGTGCAAGAAGAGGGGTTTACATCTTTCCCTGTAGCATTTCTGTGAATGTTCCATATCAGGTTTGGCTCAAATTGGTTGTTGTCCCTTCTGAGAGCAAATGCTAAGAATAGAAAGATGAAGGTCATGGAAATCTCCTTGGTCAATGAGGTTTTCTCTGTTTCATAGGAGGGACCAAACATCTAGAATTCTTTCAAGGTCTTGAGATGAAGGAGCACATCGCACAATCTATTTGCAGGTCAGGCCAGAGAGCACTTTCATTTCAGTTTTGTATTACTTATGCAAATGATAAGTGCTAATGCCTTACTCATGCTGTGTGAAAATGAATCCTACTGAATTTACAAAGCATTTTTATTATAATTAGAGCTGGAAAAGGTTCCTTTCTTGGAGAAAAATTCCCAGAACTCTCCAAACAGAATGGATAACTACCCCAATGTTGGGTGAGAGATGCTGGAGTTGTCTTTAAAAGTGTAATAAGGGATTTGATAGTACTAATTAATTGTTTGCAGTAATTGGCTCATGCTCTCCAGTTAAGCCAACCATTGGAAAATATGTGAGGTCACATCTTCCAACTGTCCTGATTCGACAGGGACAGTCAGGATTAATCTTCTGTTGTCTCACTTTTTCAACTGCTTTTACACTGTTCCGGTTTCATTCTCCTCCTCTGACTTTATACCTTTTCCTCTGCTTATTTCCATCGCTGCAAACAAAGTTCAAAAGTAGTCTGTACTCTGCTCAGTGAGATCCCATCTACACTGCCATATAATGCAGTTTCATAATGCAGTTTAATTGCATTGAACTGCATCATCACCATCATATCATCATAGGCTGTCACTCATGGCTGGATATGATTGTGTTCCAAGGATAGAGGGCCCATCCATATGGGCCCAAAACACAGACCCTCTTGGACTTTTACCTGAGGCATCCAATCAATTCCTCGGGTAAAAGTGAATTAATTCTGAACAAAGCAGAAAATCCCTGCTTTGTGCTGAGTTAATTAGATACTGGATTAGACCCGGGTCTTCCTGAAAAACCCAGGTCTAATCCAGTATGGGCCCAGTGTGGATTGCCCTCTCAGTAGCCCTGGGACTACCGAGGGGGCAGTCCACACAGCCCTCTTGAGTTTTCCACACTGAATCAGCCCAGAAAACTTAGAGGGTTGTAACCCCCTCCCTGAAACCCCTTAAAATTAAAAATAACTTACCCAACCACCATTACCCTGGTGACGTTGCTCTCCTGAACATTGAAATGATGTGCCAGGAGAGCTCCGGCACCAGGGTAATGGAGGCTGAGAAAGTTATTTTTAATTTTGAAAGCTTTTCTAGGGGTTTTTCTTTGGTGTCTGGGTGCCCTGCTGGAATGTCTAGACACACACACCCAGGTAAGCATGGGTTTCGCGGAGATGTGTGTGGACTTTAATGCACGCCCAATTGGGTTTCTTCAACCAAACTGGGTGTGGGTTAAAGGCCTGTCTGGAACTGGTCAGAGTCTTAGCAGTGAATCCATAAGTGACTGTAGAGACAAAGTCTGCAAAACACTTATGGACCCCCCACAAAAACTCTATTCTTGGAAGGCAATCATACTTGGCCACGAGTGAAAGACTATGATGATATGATACATTTTATGGCAGTGTAAACTCATATAATTTGGTTCAATGCAGTCAAAAGGAGGGGGTTGAATCCCTCATTTTTCAGTAGGCTTCATTGAAGTACCTTTACACTGTAGAACGAATGCAGTGTGACACCACTTTAAATGTCATGGCTCATTACTATGGAATCATGGAAGTTCTAATTTTACAAGGTCTTGAGCCTCCACCACCAAGGAGTGCTGATCCCATACCATTGAACAACGTGTCAAACTGCATTCATTCTACAGTGTAGATGTCCCCCAATCTCAGTACCCGCACTCCAAGGTTGATCTGTTTAAAATAGTAATAGTAAAGTTGTTAGATCAAGGACATCAGAGGAAAGAAGCTTGAGCACGATAGTGGTCCAGAAAACTAACATAATAACAAATAATAGCTAAAAGGAGTTCTTGAGAAGATCTAGGTGGTCGATAATTTCTTGGGATGTGCAGTTGCACTATTTTTTTTCTAGTCAGATATTCTATTTATTAAACCTTCCATTTCATTTTTAAAACATTGCATGGCATTTTCTAGGTTTGTGAAGTGTTTTACAGCCACTACTTCACACCAAACTGAGCAGTTCTCTTCTATTCAGAACAAATACATGCTCTTAATTATTTCTAAATAATCATAAAAGGTCATCAGGAACAAAAGAACCAGGAAAGCAGGAAGGATTCTCCACGTGCACTTTTTTTCATTCTCAGCAGGTACTTCCTATCATCATTTATATAAACTCTCAGTATTTCACATGCCTATTGGCCTCATGTCTCCAACACAGCTATGTTGTAACAGCTAATAATGTTCAAGAGCCAAGGCCGTACGATAATTTGATTAATCCTCTGGGAACACTTACACAAGACAGTTGAATTACTAGTATGGCATACAGACTTTCTTTCTTCCCCATCCTTCCTTTGTCTTTCTTCTGGTATAGTCAATGCAACAGTCTTTCATGACTTCTAAGTGAGAAAACACACCCTACTGAACATGCACTCCTATCCAATGTGGGGCAATGATAATTCTTAATTACAAAAGTGGAAAGAATATTGCTTTTATGACTGGCATAAGTGGCAGGACTGCCTGCTAAGCAAGGCAGTCCTGCCACTTATGTCCTGTTATTGTATTTTCTGAACAGCATGAAATCAAATCGCTGGTTTCAATCACCACATTAGAAAAGCTTCCTGGTTTAACAATACTTTGCACTTTTTGCCATATCACATATTACTGATTATGTATATCCATAACAGAAATGTGACACTGGAAACTTTTGTGCCCTTCACAAGAATATCGGAGTGCAAACAAAGATCAGCAAGGGGCAAGAAATTGCAGTGGAGTCCTTCATTAGTAAGCTGATGGATAATTAAATTTCACTCTTTTCCTGTTATATTACTTTGATTTGTCAGCTTCCTTTACTGCTTTTATCTCAACATATTCCATATCTATAAAATTACAGGAGGAGAGATTATTTCCAATGTTGATGAAACCCTTCAATAAAAATGTATATTGAGCCAGGGTGGTGTAATGGTTTGATCATTGGATAGGACTGGAGACCAAAGTTTGAAAGTCCACTTAACTATGGAAACGCGTTGTGTGGGAAGGTCCTTGGAGGTTATGCAGTTCTATAACATACAGTATAGAGAAAAAAGACTCACAGTTGGAAGTAGGCTACTCTAGAGCAGTCCGGGCATACTTTCTTCTACCTTTACTGTGACCTCTCTGCTTCTTTTGAAGTGAAACTTTATCTTTGTGTTCAGAGCAATGAAAGAGAAAGACCTTAAGAGTCAAAGAATATTAAATTCAATGTGTATTAAATACAATTATTGTTCGGGCAGATGTCACATTGCCCAATCTTTAATGAATACAGGGAAATATAGTGTTTACGTTGGCAGGGCTAAGTAAGTTCCTTAGCTAAGGAGTTGCTGGACCCTGGCACAGTAGCTGACTGGCCAGAGTGTCAGCTTGTGTAATAGAAGTATGTTAAAATGTTAATGACCCTTTAGTAGCTTGAAAATATAATAAAAGTTCCAATATTTTATTGTCTGCAACTAAAATGTAAGTTGTATTACTATTACATTACTATTGCTTAACTATTTTAATTTTAAAAAACACTATATTTGTGGGCGGGTACATTTTTTTCTCCTGGCAACCAATATTTTTAAAGCCAATCTGTCATAGCTCTAGGAACCCAAATCCTTCCACTGCATTCCCCCAACATCTTTTAAAAGAAAAAACAAAAAAGACAGCACATGCTACAATTTTGCTGCTCTCCCCTCTGCTTCCCAGGTTGTTTACACTAAAGAGAGTGCTTTACTGAATTCAACTTCTAGTTTACTTCCTTTGTTAATTAAAAGCTAACTAAATGTCATCATATTAAATGCTATCATATTTCCAATTTCTATGTATGGTTGTTAAAGAAGAACCGCGAAGAAAACTGGTAGGAAGAAAATCAGCTCCTTTGAAATGCAGTTCTGAAGGGGAGTTCTGCAAATACCATATAGACAATGTATTGTCGAAGGCTTTCATGGCCGGAATCACTGGGTTGTTGTAGGTTTTTTCAGGCTATATGGCCATGGTCTAGAGGCATTCTCCCCTGACTTTTCGCCTGCATCTATGACAAGCATCCTCAGACCTCACTACCTCTGAGGATGCTTGTCATAGATACAGGTGAAAAGTCAGGAGAGAATGCCTCTAGACCATGGCCATATAGCCCGAAAAAACCTACAACAACCATATAGACAGCTAAAAAGGCCAATAAATGTTTCCTAGAGCAAATCAAGCATGAACTCTCCATAGAAGCCAAGATGACTAAACTGAGACTGACATGCTTTGGACATATGAAAAGAAGACACGACTCACTAGAAAAGACAATAATGCTTGGCAGGACAGAAAGCAACAGAAAAGGAAGGTGTCAACATGATAGAAGAATAGACTCAATCAAGGTAGCCACGGCCCTGGGCCAACAAGAGCAAAACACGGCTGTTAAGGATAAGGTGACTTGGAGGTCTCTCATTCATAGGGCTTCCATAAGTCAAAATAAACAATGGCAATTAACAACAAATCCTAAAAAGACATTCATGTCTTCAAACCCCAGAAATCCAAATGAATTCCAATTCTATGTGTGATGTACCTACTGATCATTACAGTAACTGAATTGATGGCCTGGTTGAACTGACATTTGACATTGGCCATTATGGCACCTTCTCAGTCAAAAAGGCATTCATGCAGTAGTTTGCTCTAGGTTCTTTCTGTAAAGGTAAATTCTAGTGATGATAATACAACTATAGGACCTTTCTCTTGGATACATGAAGCAGGTAATAATTAATCCTATTGAATGAATTATTTCCAGTGGAAGCATGGCATAGAGTTACATTGGCGCACCTAGAAAATGCTTAGAGATTACATATTTAATCAGACACATGCAAATGAAACTGAGCATCCTGGTTAACAAATATGGAGTTCATACTGTAATAAAAAGGTGACTTATTTCCTTATTGCTGCTATTAAGATATTCATGAAAATTTCCTTTTTTATGATTTATCCTTCATTCCTATTAAATAGCACCTAAAGCATAAAATTAATACCTTAGGAAATGAGCACAATAAACATGGCTCATACCTAAGTAAGGAATTAAACCTCCTTAAATCATGTGTAAAGAATTGTTTTCAAACTGAGTATTTCAAAATGGTGACTTTTGAATACAAACACTGCAATAAAGTAAATTCGTTTATTTACTTATGGTTAAAATGTGATATGTTTGGCAACATGTAGACATAATGTAATAGAAGTTTACTATATTGATCAACAGTTCCTCTTCAGACCCAGTCATAGTTAAATGTTCTGAATTTTGAATTTAAGTAAATAAATGACATCAACTGGAATTTGTAGAGCACATGAAGTATTAAAATCAAGAAGTGTGGCGAAAGCAAGGCATGACTAGATCAAACAATTAATTAAAATTAAAATTTGGTTATAGAAAGAGACACCTTAAAGCAGACAAAACAAAATCAGTTTCCAAGAAATATGACATGATATTGAGGTCACAATTGTATCCTTCTCACGCTGTGTAATAAACAAATCATTTTCTAATCAGAAAAGCACTGCTAAGTTATCACAGCTTTCAAGATTTGAGATGTAATTTATTCTCTCACATCTGGTCTAAGGGAATCTATTTAATTTAGCTGAATGTGCATATCATTTAATTTCTCACTTGAAGGTATCACTTTATTTTTTTCATTGTGTCTGTATTTTTCAAAAGTAATAAAGTTGTTTGAAATGTTTCAGAAAAATAAGTTCTTATTTGTGGTCTCTGTAAAATACACACCTGTTGTAGTTTCTTGCATCTGCACAACTGAGTCGAAATCCTTCTGGAAAGCTCTTGAAGTTATAGAGCTACAGCCCCACCCACACTCCCCAGAACATAAATAACTAGAGGGGATGTAGCCTCAGTTCCTTTCATCCATGAAAGCAGCAGCTTCAGCATCATTATTCTAATCTACAATTATCCTATTGAACTCAGACTGCCTTAGCAACTACTCTTTTGTTTACTCCTAACTCTGGTTCTACTTCGTAACTGACTCAGACTGATTCACAATGCGACTGGGTGTACCTACTACAGTCAAGCCAGCATGTCAGCAACTTTGTAAAAAAATGCTTCTCTGGGGGGGGGGGGGGACTCCATGTGTTTGGTGTGTCTGAGGGAGGGGCATGTAGCAAGTTCTTGTTCCATTTGACTTGACCCACAAAAGCCGATAAAAATCAGGAGAATAGCCTCAAAGCACTCCTTGGCGATAAACAAGTGGTGTCAGAGCTGCCGTCTCCTCAGTTGTGTTTGGTGCCTCTGACTTCCCTTCTCTTCCAGCTTACCCTCCATCCTCATTGGGCTAGCAAAGGAAGAGCACTAAACACCCTAAGAACTCCTGTCTGGAGGAAGCAGAAGTGGGAGCAGGTCCTGATGTGGCAAGAAGACAAAGGAGCTGGGACCAACTAGGACCTCCACCCCACCTATGGCTCCCTGCCAGAGCCTCTCCCCAGCACTCCTCCTGATAACAGGGACTGCCAGCATGCAGCTATTTGGGCTGCCTGCTTTGCTGCTGCAAGGCTTGAATGCTACAAGGGAGGGAGTGCTGGCCAACACACAACCTGAGCAGTTGTTAAAGGGCCATGGACACTTGAATGTGATGCAGCTGTTTTCTGCTGGAGAAGTGGCTGTGGAGCTCTTTGAACCAGGGGAGCTGCTGTCACACACTATGATGCAGGAGCCTCTTTCTTGAGGGCACTCTGCTTCAAGGTAGTGATTGAGGACATGAAGCAGTTGCTATTTTCAATCTCCAAAACACTCCTCCAGCCCACTCAAGATCTTTGAACTCTAGAAGCCCTTCAAGGAACTCTTTTGTTTATGAGGGATCACCATGTTGAGATCCACCATATGCCAGGACTTTTTCCAGAGTCGTTCCAGAAAGACACTATGGGCCACACACTTACATTCCTAATCCCTGTAATGATTGGTGCTACCCTCAGCAGGGGAATGGTACTATTTTGGACTGCCTCCAATGCCCACCCAGGAGGCTCACTATATGCCACTCGGGGTGGGGCAGTCCATGTCCAGCCAAGCCATGACAAAGGAATTACCTATGGGCGACAAATGCCTCTTTCACTCAGAGACTGACACACAGCTCAAACATACCTATGAACTCTGCCAGGCAGCTCAAGAGTTTAGGTTTCCACCACAACCATATTCGTCTTCCAACTCAAGGTGGCCATTGGCACAGATTACCTACAGGAAGCCTCTCTGGGCACTAACCTACAAATGTCATCCTGGTGAAGGAAATGGCCATGGGAAGATGAAACATACCATTCAGGAGACGACAGCAGGGTAAGGGGAGGCAGCAAGACACTGCTAGACACCATTTTTCATGGCAACGATGTCACGCCCCAATGGGAAGATGAAATGCCAACCCCACTCACATATGCACACACACACTGAGGGGACATTACTGCATGTCATGACCCCAGCCCTTCACATCCCCTCTTTAGAGCACAGCTGGCACCATACCTTGGGGCATAGCAACAAGTTACTACAGGTGTCTGGGTACTGTACATAGTGGAGCACAGTTGCTTTATAGAGGTTCTCGTAATACCGTCAATGGGCCACTTGCATTAAATGCTGGTTCAAAAGGGTATGACTGGAGCCTTATATCCCTCTATGGTTCCATACTTGTTTTTCTCCACTTATTTTTTGGTCCCAAAGAATAATGGACAGTGTCAGATTCTGGATCTGAGAAAACGAACACCTATGTTCAGCCCCGGAGGTTTTGCATGGTGAGTTTGGCTACCAATCTTCATCTCTTGTTGAAAGGGGCCTGATTTGTGAATATTGACCTTAAAGATGCCTATTTCCATATTGGGATAAGGCCACAACTTCAGAGATTTCTTTCCTTTATGATAGACAACCAAGCCTTTTGTTTCCATGTTTTTTTGTTTATTTATTTATTTATTTGTTATGTTTCCATGTTCTCCTCTTTGGCATCTCAAACGCACCTCACGCACAAAATTGTATGGCTGTGGTAGGAGTTTATTTATGTCTCTAGGGCATAATGTATAACTTTATATTGATGACTGGTTATTGATGACACAGTCTGCAACCTGTCTTTGGAATCATATCAGATATACTTGGTCTCTTTTACAGAGTTCAGGGCTCATTGTCCATCCAGAAAAGACTCACCTTAACCCTACACAGAGGACTCGTTTCATCAGGGCCATCTTAGACTCAGTATGGGAGAAGACATATCTTCCAGAGGACAGATTTTGTGCACTACAATCAGTTATTTATTTATTTATTGGCTATATTTATAACCCACCTTTTTTAGCCATACAGGAACTCAAGGCGAGTTACAGATTGGCACAATTCAATATCAAGCATTCATAAAAGTGTCATTAAAAACAATCAACATTACAATATAAAACACAAATATAAACCATTAAAAAAGCATCTAATCATCAGTGCCATCTTGTTAAAAACGTTATCCAGTAACATCATCTGGCCATGCCATGTTCGTCATTCATAGTTCCATGTTATCTATTCTGCTGCATTCTCAAAAGCTTGCTCAAAGAACCAGGTCTTTACTTTTTTCGGAAAGTCAGGAGGGAGGGGGCCAATCTAATATCCCTGGGGAGGGAGTTTCATAGCTGGGGGGGCCACCACAGAGAAGGCCCTGTCCTTGGTCTCTGCCAATCACATTTGCAAGGTAGGCAGGGTCGAGAGCAGGGCGTCCCCAGACAATCTTAAGCTCCTAGATGGTTCATAGGAGGAGATACGTTTGGACAGGTAAGCTGGGCTGGAATCGTTTAGGGCTTTATTTATTTATTTATTTATTTGCTTTATTTCTATACCGCATTTTTCAGCCCAACCAGGCAACTCAATGCGGTTTATAGGCTAAAGCCAGCACTTTGAATTGTGTTTGGTAGCAAATTGGCAGCTAGTGGAGCTGATGCAACAGAAACTCCTTTTGTTATGCTTTCCAGTCCTACTGTCTTGGCATGGGAATTCTTTCAGTGATCTATAATGCCTATGCTGGGATGGAGGGAGGTGACTGGAATGATCCTAAGTCCCCTTCTGCACTGCCATATAAAATCCTGATTATCTGCTTTAAACTTGATTATATGGCAGTGTATGCTACCATATAATCCTGTTCAAAGCAGATCACTGGATTTTATATGGCAGTGTAGAAGGGGCCTTAGATATGTACATCACATATGTCCCATCCCCCCTGAAAGAGACCATAAAGAACTTGTGGTGGGGGATATAGGCTCAAATGAGGTTCAAAGGGGCTTCAGTAGCTCTTGACCTCTCCCATCTCATTCTTAACAAGATCAGTTTTCAGACTCTGCCAGCTCCTGGAGGCACATCTCATTCTAGACATCAACACCAAGATGAATGGTGCTGAAAGAAGGGTATTCAAGGTAGAATGGAGAGAACCAATGAACTTGTTGACAGATTTAGTTTAAAGTCTTTGCTAAGTGGAATACAGAAATGTTTTCTTATAGTAGAATACTGTACCCACTCCCTCCTGATCTGATACCAAAAGAATAGCCTTCAAAGCAGTTGTCTTTGAATGGAAAGAGCAGGTCCTGAGTATCTGGTGCATAACACTGGTGATATTACCTTGCCAGCAATGTGGGTCTTACCAAGGCACAAGAGATAACAGTTCTAGACATCAAGAGACTCGGCTCCTGATTCCACATGGTGTGCTTTTTGACATGTAGGCCATAGCTTCCAGGCACAACCAATAACAGTCCAGTTATGGAAAAGACTGGAATTATAGAAGAAAGAAGAAAAAGGAAAGAAGGAAGGAAGGAAGGAAGGAAGGAAGGAAGGAAGGAAGGAAGGAAGGACACTATAAGCAAATGTCATAGAAGTTCATAGTCAAAAAGAAACTGAGGGAAACAGTGGGAACCCCCTACCCTTAAACATGGACAACAAATGGGCATATTCACCACCAAAAATGCCAGAGTTCTAAAAGGTTCTGACAGGCTCTGTACAACCCACACATGTGAATTTAAAAGACCACAAAGAAGAAATTCAGTTCATTGCCACACAAAAAGAAAAGGAAGGAACAGTAATGGTAAATGCAACCTGAAAAAGAATAATTAATGACAGATCTGGGGCACAGAAGATAGTTATTCTCTTCTAAAACACACACACACCTCATATTCCTATGTTTCATGCTTAATTTCTTCTATAAACCAGGCAAGTTTTTACATCCCACAAAAGAACTTAATGGCCCTAGGAAATTATACTGTCAGTCCCTGCCTAAAGCTTACACTTTGATGCTTTATTCAAATGTGTGTAATTTTTCTTTTAAAAAAATCTGTGCAACATCAGGAAGGAATGTGAAAGAAAAAAAAGCCATCATAGAAGTTCATCAAAGAGGAACTTCTTTGAAGGAGAAATATGCTGGACTCTCATTTTCCCCCACTGAAATTTGATCACAATTTACTGAAATACACACATTTTTAATATGGGATAAATTGTCATGTTTCTCCATCTCTTAGAAGTGGGCAAGAATTTTTCTTCAGTTGGCCCAAAATTTCTTGAAATTCTTGCAAAAGCTGCAAACAGAAAAAAAAATGCTCAACCCTGTTTAATAGATACATTCTTAAGGCATTGTGCACAGTTAGTTACTATATTGTTTTTCAATCCAGCTTCACTATTTCCTGAGGACTAAATGGTTGGCACTGGCACAGAGGCAGACTAAAATGCTCAAATGGTCTATTAATTAGAATAGTGATGCACAGAATTCATTCAATTGAAACGATCGTGCAACTGAAGTTACCATTTCATGTTAGAAGTATCCAAGTGGAAAGCAAAAACCTCTTTGTATTGTTGAAGGTTTTCATGGCCAGAATCACTGGGCCAGAATCTATGGATGCAGGCAAAACATCAGGAGAGAATACTTCTGGAACATGGCCATGCGACCCGAAAAACTTACAACCCAAGAGCCTCTTTTTTAGGCTTTGCATGGATTCAGAGTGGTCAGTTCCCTTCAGCCAATCCAGCTTGTTTGGCTTGGCTGGATGGCTGTAAAGGTAAGGGCTCGGCCGTCATGTTTTTGTGTCTGTTATGGAACCATGGGGCAGCCAATCACAGCTCTTCCTCCCCTATTAAGCATCACGCAGACAGACTACCACAGATAGCTTGCATGGGGTTCCCTGTGAGCCCTACCTGTTGGGCCAATCAGAATAGAAAAATGCTGTGACATGTCTTAAGCAAGCTGTGTCTAAGGAAAGGATTAGGGTTGAAAGGAAGATAGGAAAGGGTCCCAGGAGGGTTTCTTCCTTAACCTCATTCTTCAAACCCTGAATCCCTTGAAAGGAAGAAAGGAAAGGACCCCAGGAATGGAAAGGGGAACCTCATAAGTTCCCCATTCCCACCAACAGGCCGGATCTTCCCGGTTCTATTGACTGTGAACTGGAAATGGCTATTCGGCAACCCACCTGTTTTCAGGAGGCGTGTGAAAAGAGATCCATGGGTCTCCCAGAATTCGGCAAGCAGAGGTTTAGCCAAAATGCACAAGCCTACCCTTTATATATTCCACACTGCACAACAAAGTAAAAACTTCCTTTAAGGTCATAGAGTCTCTCTTTGTATCATATAATGAAATGGAAAAGGATTAATCACAAACTCACCCTGATACACACAAACACATGCACACATTATTTTCAAAGTTACTTTATAGATTGGAAATATCTTCCTCATCTTCTTCATCCTTATCATGATAGCCTGCTATTTGCACCAAAAACCTACCTGAAATGTATGAAAGATTAACATTAAAATGCAATTAGCTGGTCAATAACATTAAAAATAATTCAAAACATTCAAAAAGCAGCTTGAAACCAGGAGAGTTAAAAGTAGTAGAGAAACCCATTTAAGTCTTTTCTTGATCAATATTATTTTTTCAGTTGTCTGTCTCCCTTTTTCTTTTTCTTGAACTCCTGTTTCTTTTCAATAGTTAGATAGATGTTCTCTCTGAACATTAAAGTTCAATTTAGCTACTATTGCCTTTCAGGAATAGGTCTTGAACAATAGTAATCTGCAAACATTGGTGATCCAGTTGTTTTGGACCCCAACTCCCAGAAGCCCCAGCTAGCTTGTCTAATGGTCAGGAATTATGGGAGCTGAAGTCCAGGACACCTGGAGGGAACATTGGGAACGTTTGGTCTAGAGCAGGCATGGGCAAACTTCGGCCTCCAGGTATTTTGGACTTCAACTCCCAGAAATCCCAGCAAGTTTAACAGACATTAGGAATTGTGGTAGTTGAAGTCCAAAACCCCTGGAGGGCCAAAGTTTGCCCATGCCTGGTCTAGAAACTTTGAAAACCTATATCAGAATTAATAGCTATTACTGCACAGAGTGGCACTGAATTCCATAGATTGTGTTCTTTGTGGAGAAGTATTTGCAGGTTCCTCACGCCACTCCATATTTCTTGCGGCTAATGTGTTACAGCACATTTGAAAAATAATGGTTCTTATGTTTAATTGGATCTCTGTATAATGCTGCAAAAAGCAAGGCTCGCCTGGAATTTTGTACGCTGTTCATGATAAAGGCAATGCAGAAACCACATAATCAAACTGCCAGACATTCAAGGGTAGACTGTATTTTGCTCTTCATGCACAGCTCTATTGGATTTTGTTGAGACAATGCCACCGAGCAGCATGTGAATAAGATTTAGTATCAGAGGGATTATCCTTCAGTGCACATGCATCTAGACTGAGGAAAGGCAAAGCAGCCCTGTTAGATCATTTTTCACAGAACAGAGACTTGTGGGAGTATGATGCACAGTATGACCAGAATCTTTTACTGCCTAGCTTCATGCTTGTGTTAAATTTAAATGCTTCCATCTTATTTTTAGGAAAATAGGCTTTTTCTGCTATTCTAAAAATGTTATGCAAACAGTGGGAGTTGCTGGCTCACATATCAGTGGGATATGTCATATTGAAGATAGAACAAGCTTGTTTTCTGCTGCTCCAGAGACTAAGACATGGAGCAATGGATTCAGACTAAAGGAAATATTTCTAAAGTTGATTTGACATCCTTTCAAATATTTAAGGATGTTATATTGAAGATGGAGTAAGTTTGTTTTCTGCTACTCAAGAGACTAGAACACTGAGTAATGGATTCAAACGACTGTATTTCTTCAGTTCTAAGACACATTTTTTTTACCTATGTAAACTTCTCTGAAAATGAGGTACACTTTAGGAATCGTAGGTTTATCTTATTTCTTTTTGTTGGTAGTGGTAGTACTGAAATTAGGGTGCATCTTACAATCGAAGATTCTTACAATTTAAGAAATATGCTATAAGAAAAGAGATGTCACCTAACCACTAGCAATAACTTCCTAATGGCAAGAACTGTTCAACAATTTTAAAAAGGTGTTTTCTTTGTTTTCTCTGAGGTTGAGAGAGTGTGATTTGCCCAAGGCCATGCAGTAGGTTTTCATGTCTGATCGTGGATTTGAATCCTAGTCTCTGGAGTTGTAGTCCGCCACTCAAATCATTACACCAAGATGGTGTAATGATTTCATTCATTGGATTTCCTTTTATTGGTTGGATTACTACAAGTCAAAGTTGATTTCATAGCAAACAACAACAAAATAATGCTGAAAGCTAGTTTCACACTTTTCTTCCCATTCTACCATTCTACTGTAAATAGATACCACCACCCAAGCTTACAAAAACTGAGCATTACTGTTATTAATAACCATCTGTCACTGAAAATCCACTGGGTAGTCCAAAGGCAGGTTTTGGGGAAAGTGATGTTATTTGCTGGGAGCAAAACCAGGAAATTAGCATTTGATTTTGTTATTTCACTAGTACAGACAAATGAAAAAGTAGGTGTGGAAAGTGAAAAAATGTTGTTGTCAAGCAATTTAGAATGGCTGTGGATAGTGAGATTCAAGCCACTGTGGGTTTAGCCTGGTGAGAAAAAGAAGCTACCAAGGTATTTATTTAATTTCAGCTGAAAGTGATGACAGCCTCAGTAATCCGCCTCAAAAATAGGTTGAGATACATAACGCAGTAAAACATGCACTTTTATACATTTTTAACCTTTGAATTTCCTGTGCCCGCCTCCCTGAGCCGGCTTTGCTGTGATTGGTCAGAGGATTCCCTGACATCAGCAGGCTGGGAGGAGCATCCAGGGGCTGGTGCATTTCAATCAATGAGAGCCCAAGCCCCACTTCTGACATCACCGCCCTTCCAACCAATAGCAACAGTGGAGGTGCGGCAATGGCACAACAAAGAGTAATATTTGTCTAATGGTTGAATTATGACTGGCCCTTCCTAGGCCCATTGATAGGTGATATGGACAATAGCTAAAGAGCCCTCAAGCCTGATCTGGTTATTGACATGAAGGTTTGAAACAACATTTTTTTTCTGGCAAGTCAGAGCCAGCCCATTGTCCAGAGATATAGCGATATTGATATCTTGATGGGGATCTGCTGATCCAGTTAACTGGGAAGGGGAATGGCATTGTTTGGCCAGCTGTGACATTCCTTGCAGAGTGGAAATATCCCTTGTGAAGAGTGATTAAAATGCCCAATGGGTTTCCCAGTTCCCAAGTGGCCTGATCCTAGATCCTCCAAGGCTTGAGAAAAGGGGTCATCAGTCTATTGTTCATATTGTGAAATGTTTGAAAGTCCATTCAACAAAATGCAGACCCAGGGCAGATTGTGGCACATGGATCAGGAAGTGTTGGTCAGAGTTCATAAAAAGATCACCTTGCTTCATGGCTTCATGTTTTATACAGACATACATATCAATCATATAAAATCATTAATAATATATACACTTATAGATAGGTACACATCAGGATCCATGGGAGTCAGGGGGACCCGTACCATGCAGAGGCCTTATCTCGTGGAGATCTGGGGAACACATACAGAGTGGGCTTAAGGAACAGTCTGGGGACCCATAATCGCAAAAGTCAGGCTGTCCTTGAGAGGTTTTCAGAGTCCATAAGGCTTCTGAAGGGCTCCTATCTTGCTAAGCCATCTTATGGGGAAGGAAAATAAGCAAATAGTAAGGAAAACCTGGTAAGGGAGACACGTACATAAAGATCTTGGGGGGGTCGGTGGGTCTATGAGGGCCCAGCCTAGGGTAAAACAGCACAGTTGGGACCAGGATAGGGTATTATGGAATAGTAGTTATAGGATGGGAAAGAAAGTGGAAGGGAATGGTAAAGACAAACAAAGGAAACAAAACAGGGCTTGAGATGTGAAAAGACTATATGTTTGTATATGTGTCAGAAATAACTAAATTGTTAGTTCTTGCCTCAGGCGAGGCTTAGGCTAGGCCAAGGCTAAAAGATCAAACACCCTTTGTGACAGTAAATTACAGTAAACCCCGATAAATATCTCAGTTAATTTCTGCTATAAATATATGAAATATACGGCATAAAATCTTGACTGAATGTACACATCATCTAACATGGGAAGGGTCCTTGTTGTGGTTGTTAGTCCTTCTGCAGATTGGCCAAAACTTAACTCTTATTATATCATTACTGGCAAAACTATGAATTTCCTGATTATAAAGTATCTTTTAATTGGGGGGGGGGGGGGTCACCTTTGACTACAAGGTTAGCTTGATACTAGAATCATAGGATGATAGAATCATAGAGTTGGAAGAGACCTGCTGTAGCAATGACTGAAAACAAAAAAAAAATAGCTAAATGGAGAGTCTTTTAAATCAAAGTTAAGAAGAATAATGACTTCTATTTAGAAATATTATTTGATGCAAGTCTAAGAGGAAACATATGGACTGAAGGAATGGGAGATTCACATTTGGGAGTGTTGTGTTGAATAAGAATAATGTAGCATTATTTTCACAGCAAATCTATGCTCCTTCTGTACAGCAGAATAATGTGTGTCCTAGATTTATCAACTATTTACTCTCTTTACTTTCTGTACTGCTTGATCATTATTCTTCAAATACATTTCAGTTCATTCCTCAGAGAAATTGAAAATACCGTGCTCGCGTTTGTCTTTGATGTGAAACTAATGGCAGCATTTCTTTCGCTGTGAGATGCCATCAGAGTTAGCATTATTTTAGACTCAGAAGTATACTGTCATGAATGAGTGAAATAAAATAGTAGTTACAGATATTGCTGATGTGCTTTGAAACCTGACACAAACCTTGCCCGATGTTTGCTCAGAAAACTTCATGCAAAGTTTTCCTCACATATTTAAACAGGCTCTTTTGCTGTGATGCAGAACAGGGATCCCCTGGTGGCGCAGTGGGTTAAACTGCTGAGCTGCTGAACTTGCTGACTGAAAGGTTGGCAGTTCGAATCCAAGGAGCGGGGGGAGCTCCCACTGTCAGCCCCAGCTTCTGCCAACCTAGCAGTTTTAAAACATGCAAATGTGTGTACATCAATAGTACCACTTCTGCAGGAAGGTAACAACACTCCATGCAGTCATGCCGGCCACATGACCTTGGAGGTGTCTACGGACAATGCCGGCTCTTTGGCTTAGAATTGGAGATGATCACCATCCCCCAGAGTTGGACACCACTAGACTTAATGTCAGGGAAAACCTTTACCTTTACTTAGAGCAGTTCTGAAGTAGCAATGGTAGGGAAGAAAGTCTGTGGGTGCATCTATACTGCAGAATTAATGCAGTTTGACACTACTTTCACTGACATGGCCCAATGCTATGGAATCATGGGGTTTGTAGTTTTACAACATATTTACCCTTCTGTGATGGTGCTGCACTAAACTACAACTCTCGTGACCATTCAGCCATGGCAATTAAAGTGGTGTCAAACTACCAATGTAATAATAATAATCATGCACTTTATTTATATTCCACCCTTCTCCCCTAGGGGACTCAGAGCAGATTACAGCATTCACATACATAGGCATTAGGCAAACATTTAATGCCTTTACAATCATATACAGTAAGACACACAAACATCCCCAAAGGCAGAGGCTTCTCCTTTCATTTCCGGCTTCTGGAGGCAGTGCTCATCTCTAGCTCTGGGGAGGTGCATTCTCCATTTCCAAGCCAAGGAGCCTGTGTTGTCACCTCCTAGTTGTGTGGCCGGCAAGATTGTTTGGAGCATCTCTTTGACCTTTCCTGCCGAAGCAGTATCTATTTATCTATTCATATTTGCATGTTTTTGAACCGATAGATTGGCAGGAGCTGGAGCTGACAGATGGGAGTTCACCCTGTCTTGCAGATTCAAACTTCCAACCTTCAGATCAGCAATTAAGCCAACCTTCAGTTCAGTCATTCAGGAGCACAAGGCTTTAGCCCATTGTAAAATTACAATACCCCTGTAATTTTACAGAATGCCCTCTTGCGAGCACAAGACTCACTCAGTGGACCCCAGTTCCCTATTAGCAAAGAACTGTTTTGCTATTTCTTCCAAAAATTGAAGACTTTTTTTTTACATTCACATTCATAGGGGCTAAGGGCTGATCTAAATCCAACCCAGTATACTTTTGAACAATTACGACTATCAGTGAATGTTAATTCAAGTAATGAAAAATGTCTCATTAAAAGAATTACTTCATGCATGTAGCAAATGGAGGCTTGTGATTAGAACATTAAATCCACACCCTAATTTTAATCTGAACTTTAAAGGAGTCATCAAAGATGCTTAAACTATTTGGGGATTAAGAATCAGCAACTTGGACTATTTTTTTAAAGTTCAGAATAAATTCTGCAGCACTTTCATTGACCCACTGACATGGAGGTCACCAGATTTCATTGCATGAAGTTCAAATATGCAATCTTTTCAGAATGAAGGTGAAAGGAAAATCTTCTGTTCTTACATAGCCTTTCCGCTGAGGAATAATTCAGATGCAGAAACATCAGTAGTCAGAATTCTGTGCATAAAAGTAAACATGCTGGTGTGTGTTGCTCCCTTGTAACTATGGCATCATTTGTCTTAAGCACATGCATTTATAGTGTATTCATTGGGTTTACAGCACCTGAAATTGCTCTTGGGTTGTATACAGGCAGCCCCTGATTTACGAACATCCAACTTACATATAACTCCTAGGACCTTTCCACATTAGTGTTTTAAAGCGTGTCCCGGCTCCTTCTGAGAGGTAGATTTCCTGTCACTTCTTGTTGTCTCATCCCCTTTTATAACTAGGGATGATATCAGATTAACATTTTAAAGTGGGGGCTCCTGCTTCCTTATTGTGTGGCTGCCTCCTGCAGAATTCTGGGGCTTGTAGTTTAAAGAAGCCGAGGAGCTCTCTGGCTGAGGATTCCAAAGGCCCTGCCCTAAACTACAAATCCAAAATTTCTGTAGGAGCCACATGATTAAAAGCGGTAGCCCCAGCTTTAAAACACGAATGTGATATCGTCTCTAGTTACAAATGGGGGTGAGACAAGAAGAAGTGAGAAAATTTTTCCTTTTGGAAAGGAAATTCACTCCTGGAAAAGTAAATCATGGGGGAAAGGTGTTTCCACTAAACCTATATCACCAATCCTTTTGCCATGACAACCCAAAATTTTCAATGTTGAATCATCAAAGGGACAGAAAGTGATGTGAAATTTTCTGAACAGGGGCACAGACAGCAAAGAAACATTACAGGGGTGTTAATTGTTTCCTATCCTGTTCAAAACTTTTAAAAATGGCTGGAGATAAACTTTAAAAATATACCTGTTCTGACTTACATACAAATTCAACAAGAATAAGCCTACAGAACATACCTTGTTCACAATTGTTGTAACTTTGTTGCTTCTTTAAAATGGGGTGGGGGGGGGTCATATTAACTTTAGAACAATCTGTCGGAAACCACACACTGGTAACAGATAGTGCTGCAATGGATAGTGTTAGGAGGGGCCCAAATCATGAGGCTGAGGCTCACATACTTTATACCAGTGGTTCCCAACCTGTGGTCCATGGACCACCAGTGGTCCCCAAGAACTAAAATATGGTTTGCAGCCTCACTGCTACTACACTGTTGCAATGTGAGCGACTGCTCTCACAAAACCCTCTTATAATGCAGAGGCAATGGGGATGTCAGGAGGGGAGGGCTGACTACCCACAAAAGGCACAATGACAAGCCTCCTGACTGCTGCTTCTCCTCTTCCCTCCCTCTGAGTGGAGCCATTCCATGTGGCACCTGGATGTGTAGGTGCTTTGGTGTCTTCATTTTTAGGCTTGTCTTGGGGTTATTTGGGGTGCTGATTCAGAAAACTGCATTGGATAGACCACATCAGCTCTAGAATATTAAATATGGTTTTCTGTGTGTGAGCAGATAGTGACTACTGGATGTATCAGAAACTAGAGCTGATGTGGTCTATCCAATACACTCCAAATAACCAAACCAAATCTAAAGTTGACTAAAAAAAAAGATTCGTAACCCTTTTGGTACTAATGTTGGAGAGTCGTCCCTGGTGAAAGTGGCTCCTGGTCGTGTGGTCTCTGGTCAAGTGGTCCCTGGTCAAAAAAAGGTTGGGAACCACTGCTCTATACTATAGCTATTCTTTCTCTCCCCCCACCCCAAACTAGAATTCCCTTCTTCTTCACCCTCTCTCTTTGTCTTTGTCATTCCCTGTTTCCTTTCTCATGCAGTGTGCTTCTGAGAAAAAGATAATTCTTGCCGGAGATCTCAAGTGATGTTTTTGAAATGCTATCTCAGGATCACAACTTGCTTGTTCAGAACAACACCCAAGAGCTACTTGGAATTAAGTTAGGGTGCCACTGCCATCATGATGTGATATGCATTTCATTTACAATGAAAATGACACCAAGGCACCTCCAAAACATCATATGGTGAGCAACTTCAAATATTCTGCTAAATATTGTTAGCTCTCTGTTGGGTAATTCATCTTCAGACCAATGGCTTCTCTTTCATTTTAATGGTAATAGGTTGAATAATGTGTTCTGACTTCTCCTGACCCTGGTGGTTTCAATGAATTCATTCTGAAATGCCGTCTCTTTACATCTCTATGCTTCACTTGAACTGTGCTTTATTACTTGGCTCTGTTGCTCAGACTGAATATCCGTATGTAAAGGTCAATGGCTGTTTCTTCTTAAAAGAGAAACGCAGCAAAATAAAATGATGAACTTCCTAGCATGCTGTCTTCCTTTTTTATTGTCTTTGCATAAAGTTACCAAGGCTTCAAATGTTTTAAATGTTTAAAAGCAATGCTTTTGGGTTTGGAAAGATTAGCCATTTATAAGAAACGTTACCTAGGGGACGCCTAACTGTATTTACTCGGTCTTCGAGGAGGCTCTTTCCATGTCCACCACTATGCTTGTCCACTATGCTTTGTGTGCTTGTCCACTATGCTCTGCCTCATGTACAGAGGAAGAATTGTTGGAGCCATTGCTGTTGCCCGTTTTTGGTCAAAAGATATTTAGCCTGCTGCACTCCTTCTATTTTTATCAGTTTTATACTAATTTGTGCAATGCTTTTAATACAAAATAAATAGCCAAGGCTGCGGTCTTGAGTGTTCTCACCTGACAGACTGTTATTTCAGGGGATATATGCATAGAACAGTGTTATAAAGTAGGAATTTCACTCCATAGCACCAAATGTTTTCTGAGTCATATTGATAAGAATGTATATAATATAACCTTCAGGCATAAAACAAGTAACAAGCTATCAAAATTGCTGAAATCATACAAAGAGATCTATTTCTAGTAATCTCTCCTAAAATGTAAGAATTTAAGGAACATGAAACTTGTGCAGGTAGAGGAAGACATAGTGGCAGAGTCAGTAAACAAAGTGGATCTTGTTCAGCCTGATAATTCTTTTCGTTCTCCTTTTATTTACTGTTTTATTTGTTTGCTATTTCAAGCATTTGTTATGAATTCGTTACACAATTATGGGTTTTTTTGTTATTTTATTATATGCATCCCTTGACAACATGGTTCCAGGGAGGAATATATATCTTAATAATGAGCTTAAAAAGCAAGGTATAATAAGCTACACAAATAATTGAACTCTGGAAAAAGGCAGCCTTCTGCATTAAATAAAATGCAGTCACAACAGAGAAATTTGTTTATTGTTTTGAGAAAGAGAAAAGTAGAAACTTGACTTTATGCATGTACATTGGGGTATAACTCTTGACATGCATGTGGCATATTTTTAATCCTTACCTGTCCTAATAATATCACAAATATCATCGTAAGATAGATCATAGCAATTTATTTATTCCAGGTTGATCTTCTTATAGCAGCACCAGAGGCACTCCAAGTGGCCAGCTACTGGTCAAAGGCCATTTAATATAATGCCAAGTTTTTTTTAAAACTTTGTGTTTTTAAAATACATAACAACTGTACCCTTGGTTTGCTTCTGATATAACAAATAAATATTCCAAGTTTTAATATTCCCTCTTTCTGAACATAAATTGGCCACCAATGAAGTCAAACCATAATATCAAATTAAACAAGACAAACCATTTGACAATACATTTAGAAGGGTTTACAGCCTAACAATATTAAATATAGCATTGTTATTGTTATTAACCTTAAAGATTTCTCTTAATTCTGGTGAACCTTTCATAGAGTTCCTGATAAGATCTGTTCAAAGAAGTTTTGCCATTGACTTCTCTCTAAGGCTCAGAGATTTGCCTAAGGTCATCTGGTGGTTTCCATGGCTAAGTGAAGAATTGACCCCTGGTATCCTAAGCCCCATTTACACTGCCATATAACCCAGTTTCTGAATACAGATTAACTGCATTAAACTGAATGATATGGCAGGGTAGACTCATAAAATCCAGTTCAATGCCATTCAACCTGCATTATATGAGTCTATGATGACCTATATAATCCAGTTCAAACTGCATTATATGACAATGTAGTTGGGACCCTAGAGTCCTTAATCCAACATCTACACTACTATACCTACAGTTCATTGGCTCTCAAATAAAGCATTGAATGTAGTTTTCTTTCAAGTGTTCTGTGAAGAGCAATGTTTAAGGTGCTGTCTAAAGCTAAACAATGTTGGTGATCATTTTCAGCACCTTGGATAACCCATTCAACATACAAACTTTAACGTGGAGCATATTCTCCACTACACTGGTATCACAGCCATTAGCAAGCTGCATGAAACCAAGGAAATGGGTAAGGAGTGTTTTCAACAACGCCATTTTGCCTATCCAAAGGAATCTGACTAGCACTTACTCTGTTCTATCTATGTACCTGCAACATCTACTCACTGCCAATTAATACCAGGTGCTGTAGGCTATATTTCAGAAGAGGGAACATGCCTAACAAAACACTATAAAATGTATGGGGTTATCATAAGTCAACAGGTGATGTGAAGGCACATACACACACCTACTTAGCTGAAATCACAAGTCGTCAGAAAAGACAAGAGACATCCTGGGTCCCCAAGAGGGTTTGCTTTACTGCTGCTAATGGAGTTTAAATGTTACTGTCCTTTGTTTCTGTCTTCACATGCCCTTTTCAAAAGTGGATAAGTGGACTCTGCCTGCATTAAGATCCCTCCAGACCAACTGGACAAAAACAGAAACAACATCTAATACAAAATGTAGTGCTGTGATTCCAACACCACTTTCCTTTTCTTCTCTTGTGTGATTTTTTTAAAAATACTAGCAGTCCCCTGCCATGCGTTGCTGTGGCCCAGTCTGTGCATATGTGTTTTGTATGTGTGTGTGTGTGTGTATATATATATACTTATGTGTTTGCGTATATATGTGTATATATGTGTGGTTTTGAGCATGCGTTGTAATGTAATTTTTGTCTTTTGGTTTTTTAAGTCTCTTCTGCTGTGTTTTTCAGTGTTTTTATGAGTGATGGTCACTCATTGGCTTGAAAAGTGTATTGTGTCCAAATTTGGTGTCAATTCATCCAGTGGTTTTTGAGTTATGTTAATCCCACAAATGAACATTACATTTTTATTTATATAGACTAGCCGTCCCCTGCCACGTGTTGCTGTGGCCAGTCTGGTGTTCTGGAAAATAAAGTAATAAGAAAGTGTTGGTTTCTAATATATGTAATTTCTTTCTGCTTGTGGGTAAACAGTATTTGATTACGTTTTCTTGCCCTGGTGAAGGGAGTTGGACTGGATAGCCTTAAGTATTTTCTTTTGGTGATGGGGGTTCTGTGTGGGAATTTTGACCTAATTCTATCGTTCATGGGCTTCAGAATACTCTTTGATTGTAGGTGAACTATAAATCCCAAGAACTACAACTCTCAAATGTCAAGGTCTATTTTCCCCAAGCTCCATCTGTGTACCTAGTTGGGCAAATGGAATATCCGTGCCAAGTTTGGTCCAGATCCATTATTGTTTGAGTCCACAGTACTCTCTGGATTTAGATGTACTACAACTCCCAAACTCAATGTCAATGCCCACCAAACCCTTCTAGTGTTTTCCATTCGTCATGGGAATCCTGTGTGTCACCTTTGGTTCAATTCCATCATTGGTGGAGTTCGGAATGCTCTTTGATTGTAGGTGAACTATAAATCCCAAGAACTACAACTCCCAAATGACAAAATCAAAAAAATTTGAGTGAAGGACATACATTGGGTTGTTAGGTGTATGCTGTCCAAATTTAGTGTCAATTCGCCCACTGGTTTTTAAATTCTGTTAATCCCACAAACGAACATTACATTTTTATTTATATAGATTTTTTCCTGATAAAGAAATCTGTAGAGCTTCTAAAGTCTGGTGGCTTTGTTGCATTTTGGTTGGTCAAAATTGTATAACATTTTTGTGGATTTAGTTGACTTCAATAGAATTTATTTCCAAATAGACCCAAATACGATATATGAATATAAATGTGTTAAAAAGCCTTCTTTACACATTGTGACCTCCATGACTTTTGCTTTTGGACTAGAATCACTTGTTTTGAGATGGTCTAAAAATCTTCAAAGCTTTATAGTTTCACCTTCGATTCATGTTTCATTTGAAGAAAGTGCACAATCTTAGCCGACAGAACTTGTGTCATGTATTACGTTCCTTAGAGATTGTTCTCCCCACCACTTTGCTGTTATAGCATGTAAACAGTACACAGTTTGTCATTTTTGTTTGGGTCTCAGTATCACAAAAGAGCACCCACAGAGAAAAATGCTTCAGGCGTTTCCATTACAGTTAGAAGTGATGATAAAATTCTTCAGCTGTCTTTGGGAGTTAAAGTAACACTTAAGCTTTATTTTCCTGTCTGGTAAATTCAAAACCCATAATAGAGTTTTTAACAAGCATGCATTTCCCTAGCCCCAAGTCATTTCAAACAACAAAACATACATTCAGTTCTGCTGCTTTTGTGATGTAGATTTCAATCACATTTCCAAATACCAAAGCAATTCTCCTAGGAATGATTTGCCTCAGCCCTCTCATCTTTCAAAGCTCATATTTCCTCCCTTATAGTCTGATTCTCCAACCAGATCTAAGGCTCATCTGTATGGGTTTCATCCCTATTAATAAAAGAAATGCATCCCATCTCCCATCATCATTTTCTGAATGCAAAACTGATATTTTAATGACAACACAGCTTTTCAACAAATACTGCTGTACATTTTAGGCATTTGTGCTGGGTTTTCAATTATTCTTTGCTGACAGGTGCATAGAGGGATCCTTAGATTAGATTGTCTCCTTTCCCCTTCATCTGCGCTTTTGGACTGAATGACTTCAAAACTATTTTGTTTCAAAGGGTCTCTTCGTGAGAACAGATGCAATCAAAAACAAAGTTCATCTACTCTGTGTATAAGTGCTTCAGAGATCTCACTTGATAGTAGATATTTCCTGGTAGGCACTTCCAAATGGTGCACTATCATTTGCCATGTATATATATACCAGGTACAATAACCTGGATCTGGCATTTTCCAACTGTGGAGGTCTTTGGATGCAGTGGTGCTTTTCTGCTGACAAAACAGGAGGAAGGCAATCTATATCAACTGCAGACATTTGGGTTCTTCCCAGAACAGAGTAAAAAGGCAGAGGAGAGCTGGAGAGGAAGGAATGTTTCAGAAGGACTGCCTCTCTTCCTTTTTCACTGGGAAGAACATTTTAAGTAGGAACTCTTATCAGTAAATGTGCCATTTGGCACGAAAGAGCTGGTCAGCAGTGGAATGGGTTGTCTCAGATGATGGTGGATGCTCCTTCCTCAGAAGTCTTTAAACAGAGTTTGGACAAGGACGGGTTCTTTGCATATTTTTGTATGGCAAGAGGTTGGACTAGGTCGCTTTTATGGGCCTTCCCACCTTGAAGATTCTGTGAAAAGAATCTTACAAACTAGGTTCTTCCACAATATATAGTTAACATGCTAAGATTTCACTAACTGGGTCAGTTGAAGGATATGCTTGATCTGGCCCCAGATCTAGTGACATGAAGCCAATTAAGATATCATAAAAGACAGTGTCTCTGAGTTTTCTCTTGCTAATTAATTCCACCATCAGCTCCTGCCCCTTATTTAAAACTGATGCAAGGCTCACAAGAACCTCACACTTTTAAAAATATGTATGAGAGGATACCATGAGTAACAATTTTTAAATTTATTTTACTGCAATTAGTTATTTATCTCCCAAACGGCTGTGAAATTTATATAAGTCAATCTCAGGCATTTGTATTTATTCTGTTAGGTAGATTGTGCATGGATTCATTTTGGCCATTTTCCTTTGGCTTGTTTGTTCACCCAAAACAGCAAGGGCTCAGCTGTCATGTTTTTTCAACCACATGGCCACTGGTTGTGGCTACCTTCTCCTCTATTTGGGATCACACAGTGCACAAAGAGGCTGCTGCATGCTCACACAGAGTTTCCCTGTGAGCACTGCCTGTTGGGCCAATTAGAATAGAAGAAAGCCATCGCATGCCTTATGCAAGCTGTGTCTATTTAATGGGGTGAGCACCTCCATTGCTCAGTTGCGATCCAGCTGGAGAGAGGTGTTTCAGTCTGATTGCCTTGCTGCTTGCTTTCATCTTTAGGTTTTGGTTTGGCTTGGCCTCTCTCTAGCATTGAATCTTTCTCAATTTTCCTTTATTTTCTTGATTCTTTATTTAGTGGGACTGGGAGTTGGGAAGTGCAAATCGGTGGGTGGGTGGTGTTTGGAGACTTGTGGGTGGGTGTGCTTTTCTTTTAGGGTGCCTCTTGCTGCTTTCTTGCTTGCTTGCTTGCTTGTGGATGATGGTGGGCTGCTGAACTCTTCCAATATGTTGTGAGAATGAGAAACGCAAAAGCTTTGGAAGAAGTTGCTGTTACTTTTTTATTAGTAAAGAAAGTGTAATAGTGGGCTGTGTGATGTGGAACTGCATCTTTGACTTTTGGCAGGAAGGAATGGTGCCCTGCTGCTGCTCCTGGACACATTACAGGGCAGGACCAGTGGGGCATTCCTTTTTGGGAATTTTTTTTAAGGAGATTTTATTTCTACAAAGAAAGGAAATTCCTAAAAATCAGAGGATGACCCAAATGTTCTGAAACTTAGAGGGCCAGGAGTGGTCAATGTATCCTCCAAGTGTGGTCATTTTCATCCCAATAGCCCTAAAAATGACAGGACAGTAGCCTGCGATGCCTAACATTGCCTTCAATGGGCCAGATCTAGCAGCATTTTCCAGCTGCAGACTGAAAATGTCAATTCAGAAGCCCACCCATTTTGGGGAGGCGCATGAAAACAGATCTGTGGGTCCCTCAAAATCCCTCAAAACAGCTCGAGGTTCATCCAAAATTCACAAGCTTACTGTTAACTAGACATACTTGTAACAAGCACAACCTCTTTTTTGCTGTGTGGGGTATAACTATACCTACAACTGATCTTCACGAATTAAGCATCTACACTTGCAAATTCAATCACAATGTCTTAAGAAAACAAGAACCTACAATTCATTTTTTCCAATTCTGTATTAATTATGGAAACTACAGTGACTAAAATGTTTCAATAGTGAATATCTTCTCTCCCCTGCTTTCGTTCTGCTTTCATTCAATAATCTTCCCTACTTCCATTCAATAATTTAGAAGGCTTGATTATATTTATTGTCTATAAGACATAGCAGTCAGGTTACTAATCATGGTTTTCTCTTTTGGGAACTTAAAAACCTATAAAGCTGCTCTGTTCCACAAAGCAAATTACCTGCTTCCTGACAGCGGAACAGTGAGGGAACATGGTCAAAATTGAAAAGCTAGAATTCCTAGAAACAGCAGTATCTTACACAACCAGCAGGATGGGCTCAAGCAGAATTTGTAGTGTTTTATTACCAATTTATCTTCCCCTTCTGTACAAAATTGGAACTAAAAAGCCATATAATTTTGCTGAAGCAATGGGAAGAAGAAAGAATAGGCAGGTAATTGACAAATTACTTGAAGGCATCAGTCCGACTGTTGAAAGTCTATTTCTCATCTTGAACTTTCTTAGAAAATGCTAGAAAATTCTTAAGCATGAAAATTTATGACTCGCTGGTTTCTCTGTACACTGCTGTAGATAATAGGCTACTGGGTTCCCAAAGACCTAATAAATATGGTTACAACAACAAAATTTATTGCTAATACAGTGAGAGAAAGAGAGAGTGTGAGACTTGAAAAGAATTGAAAGATAAACTCTAGAGATACTTTCCTTATATGTGTGCATTTAAGGAAACACCAGATAGCCACTCTTCCCTGGTGCCAAAAAGACATTATTTCATTACCAATAATCCCTTGTTGGTAATTAAGAACATATTGCAAATATGTACATTACCACTGAATATCAACATCCTGCATGATTAATATGAAACTATGTTAACTCTTTTTCTTTTCCAACTTCTATTTCACAGCTCCATAAATAAGCAAAGGAATCACATCAAATGGCATTATGGAAATTGCCCTTCAAGAAGAAAGAAAACAAGGAACTGAAAATCTTCTTCCCTTTTTCCCTCTACAGAATAGATTCATATCTCTTAAAGGCAGCAAGGCAGTCATTGGGATGACTACAGCTTGTCAGTTAACTTGATTTGAGTCCTCATTTCCAAAGTTAATTTTTAATGTTTGCTTTAGGCAGGGAAGTAGAGAGGCATTATAGCATTACATCTGCCAAAATGTCCATGGCTGAATGCTGAGGAGCTCCCTGCATTCTGTTCAGAGGAAATGTACCTGTGTACTGATTAGATGTGCGAACCAGGGAGATTCTTTCAAAATCATTTTTATTTGTAGTTGGGAGTAAGTACGATTGGTGGGAACCAACAGTGCCAAACAGAGGAGGACCTAAAGAGAACGAGAAGATAAAGAGACTTGCACTGGCAGAGAACATATTCAGCAAATTCATTAATAATAAAATCTGCAAAATTTCAGCCTGCATATATGAATGACCACCTACCATATATGTCTGCATTTTCCAGGACTCTGTCATGTAACTACCTGATACTTCAGCACCCAAATCATGAAATATTCCTTTCACTACACCTAAGCTTCCTCCATGAAATTCTGAGGAAACAGTGATCTAGTTCTCCTCATCACAACAATGGCAATATCAATAAAACAGGTTTAAAAGTCATGTCCATATTACATTCCTAATTAAAGCCAGATCTTTAACCATTCACATCTCCATAAGCCTCAGTACACAGGAATATTTTATTTGCTTCCTAAAGGGGGGCAGTGATGGGGCCACTCTGATCTCCTTCAGGAGGCAGTTCCAGAGGCAGCGGACAACTGTAGAGAAGGCCCTCTCTCTCGTCTCCACCAACCAGGTTTGAGATGGGGGTGGGATCAAGAGGAGAGCCCCCCCTGATGAATGCAATGACCCGGCAGGTTCAAATGAGGAGAGGTGATTGGCTAAGTAGTCTGGATCATTTAAGGTTTTAAAGGTAATGACCAGTACTTTAAATTTCACTCGGTAGCAAACTAGGAGCCAGTGGAGCTGCCATAGTATGGGAGTTGTTCTCTCCCTGTACAGTACTCCCATTAGTAACCTGGCTGCTGATCTCTGCACCAGTTGAAGCTTCCAAGCACTCTTTAAAGGCAGCCCCACGTAGAGCGCATTGCAATAGTCCAATCAAGATGTAATTAAGGCATGTACTACCATGGCCAGATCTGGTGTGTACCTTTCATATAGAGCTTAAAAGAGGCGTTTTGTGTGTTTTTATTTCATTCACTTTGAAAGTGTGCTGCTTATTGGATTCCACTTTGTTTCTATTAGCTTCAATTTGCTATTCAGTAGCTTTGGCATTCAAGCCCAGATTAGTCAGTTTAAAGTTATACTTTTCCTATTTGTTCTCAAACCTCCAAACAGAATACTGAAGTTTATCTAGCTTAATGCTTGTGTTTCCCATAGCGATGGAGCAGGATTAATGTGTTCTTGTTTTTGAGACCTGCTGTACATCTCTTTTCTCTGCTGGATGAACACTATGGGACTAAGTGGTTCTCCCGTGGATTACTGGCCAGCAGAGCAAAACAATTTCAGTACTGCTGTTTTATTTTCTATATACCATTGTGGCATTTTGTATTGTTCTGCTGATAAAACTCAAGGCATTTGCAATGAGAAGGGAGAAAATTCAACATTGGTGGTAAAGCACATGAGGTGACATTGAAGAAAAGGCTACAATTTCACTTTCTGTAAAACTAGATGGTTGAGATACCCTTTTATGTGAATGTTAAAAGGCAGTAACATCTGCCATGATCCTAAATTCCATCATTACAGCAAGGGTGGCAACCATGCAATCCAAATGATAATGATGTGCAATGTGACACTGTGAGAGATATCGCATTGCATAGTTTTATTGGTTTAAAATTGTTTTATTGGTTTTTTACTTTCTGTTTTTGTTTTAAAATGTTTTTAATTCTATTGTTATGTTTGTATGCTTTGAGTTTTAACATATTGCATGATCTTTTTTTTAGTGTTATGCACTTTGAGTCTCCTTTGGGAGAGAGGAAATTGGATAAAAATATCACTTTGTTGTTCATTTGTTCAGTCATTTTCGACTCTTTGTGACTTCATGGACCAGTCCACGCCAGAGCTCCCTGTCGGTCATCATCACCCCCAGCTCCTTCAAGGTCAATCCAGTCACTTCAAGGATACCATCCATCCATTTTGCCCTTGGTCGGCCCCTCTTCCTTTTTCCTTCCATTTTCCCCAGCATCATTGTCTTCTCTAAGCTTTCCTTTCTTCTCATGATGTGGCCAAAGTACTTCATCTTTGCCTCTACTATTCTTCCCTCCAATGATCAGTCAGGCTTTATTTCTTGAAGTATGGACTGGTTGGATCTTCTCGCTGTCAAAGGCACTCTCAGAACTTTCCTCCAGCACCACAGTTCAAAAGCATCTATCTTCCTTTGCTCAGCCTTCCTTATGGTCCAGCTCTCACATCCGTAGGTGACTATGGGGAATACCATTGCTTTAACTATGCGGATCTTTGTTGCCAGTGTGATGTCTCTACTCTTCACTATTTTATCCAGATTGGTCATTGCTCTCCTCCCAAGAAGAAAGCGTCTTCTGATTTCCTGGATGCAGTCTGCGTCTGCAGTAATCTTTGCACCTAGAAATACAAAGTCTGTCATGGCCTCCACATTTTCTCCCTCTATTTCCCAGTTGTCAATCATTCTTGTTGCCATAATCTTTTTTTATGTTTAACTGCAACCCAGCTTTTGTGCTTTCTTCTTTCACCCTGATTAGAAGGCTCCTCAGCTCCTCCTTGCTTTCGGCCATCAAAGTGGTGTCATCTACATATCTAAGGTTGTTAATGTTTCTTCCAGCAATTTTCACCCCAGCCTTGCATTCATCAAGCCCCGCACATTGCATGATGTGTTTTGCATGCAAGTTGAATAGGTTGGGTGAGAGTATACAACCCTGCCGTACGCCTTTCCCAATCTTGAACCAGTCTGTTGTTCCATGGTCAAAACAACCAAACAGCTTCAAACCTGATTCTGGCCATGAAAGCCTTCGACAATACATAGCTTCAAACCTGTTTCAGAGAGTACCCTATCCCCAAATAGCAAAAACACTTCCCAAAATGACCAAGCCAATGCAAGGCCAAAGTCTGAGAACATGGGGCACCTAAATCCTAATCTCATATAACAGAACAAATTAACCACAACTGTTCTGAGCTTATATAGCATAAACGACAGTGGTTCTGAGCTTGTGAACCCCAAGGGTAACAAATCAGACAATTTTCTTCTGTTTGCAAATTAAATGTTCCAAGCTTTGCATCAAAAAGGAAAAGTATATCTCTTCCCAGCTCTACCTCAAATAAGAACTGCTTTTAAGAATGCATGGGAAGAAAACTGAAGTTCAATCAAAGTTTTTAAAGCTCTGATCTGAACGAAGAATCTATGGTAGTTGGCTACTCTAAGGCAGCCTCTAGCAACAGGGAAACAAGAGCACAGAGTCGTGTGTGTGATTTTCAATGCTATCATGCTTGCTTCCTAAGACTTCTCCCCCTTACTTCAGGGATCAGAGAATAGGGGCCAAAGCATAGAGATCATACACCACATACACATAGACCATTTATTTATTATTTATTTATTTGCGTTTTTTTGTACACCGCCCTTCTCAACCCTGAAGGAGACTCAGGGTAGTTCACAGTGTTGGCAATAATTCAATGCCATCAATAAAAAAAATATAAAAACACCATTGCCCTCAACTCTGTCTAGTATAACTTTATGATCTACTGTCATTAAATAAAACCACAGCCTGAAAAATAGAAATCAAAGGCTAGCATTTTTGGAAGCTACTCTGAGCATTCTGCTGAAGGATGATACCTACATTTAAGTAAGCAAGATAAAAGGTGCCCCCCTATTCTAATTAAACTAGATGAGACAATAACAATGTAAAGTATTAGCCTAAGTAGTAGTAAGGAATAGGACAAGTTACTATTATTTTTTATAAACAGTTCTCATTCAAGCTTAGCTTAGTTTGAGGTGAAGTCATCAGGATTTAGCAAGAAATTATGTATGACAGTGTAAGGTGGCTAATTTACTATAATGCCAAGTTTTAAACTTTGTTTGTGGTTTTTTTTATACATTATAACTTCATTCCCAATTCGCTTTGAAGGGGCTAACAGAACTCAGAAATGTTGAAATTCTAAAATGCAAACCTAGAGAGGGGTTTGTGCCTCTCCTCTGGCCTGCAGAAGACCAGAAGCTAAGAGGAGATAATGTATCTAGAAGACACAAGATGCTGTATTGTCAAGTACACCCAGGGTGGGTTACTACGCCCAGGGAGTACCCAAGGGTGGGTTAACACCCAAAATGCTTATCTGTAACAATAATGTGTGTGTTTACGTAGTTTGTAGAAGGTTAGCAGTGAAAGACATTGGAGTGGCAAAATATGAGAAAAACATGTTTTTGAATGGTTGATCCGATAAGAGAGGTGTGTGCCCATGACACAGTGAAAAGACATGTATATAAGGAGACTGAAATATCCAAATAGGAGAGACAGCTCTCTTTGAAGACACTGGTCTGTCTGGGCTGTTTCTCCCTGTGTGGCCACACTTGAAATAAAGAGATTTCTGCTTTACCTCTAGAGGCTAGACTCTCTTCATTTTGCTGCCCTCTGTGACGGACTCAGCAAGGACCCCAAGCAGGGGGTCCCCTACATTTCTGGAGGTTCCACCGAGATCTAGCAGAGGTGCCGGTTTGATGAGATTCTAGAGGTTGTTGGCAACCCATTCCTGAAGGCGAAGGCTGCCCAATTGGGATGCATCAACAGAGATCGAGAAGGGATCCCAAAACAACAGACCGATCCTTTTGTTCATCTTTGTTGGGTGCCCTCGTCAGCAGGAACGCTCCACTTGAGAGGAAAGTTGGAAATCTCATCCCCAGGAACGTCAGGGAACGCAAGTCATCGTTACCAGGCGAGTAGAGGTTTTCTTGGGGAAAGGGAAAGTCTAGACTAGTAAACAGGCGCCAGAAGGGTGGAAGGTTGGAAAGTATTGTCTGTTCGGGAGTGTGATACAACTGAATAGGCACCACCCTTAGGAAAATGGGGCAAAAAGGGAGTAAGAAATGCTCAAGCCCATTGGAATGTATGGTTAAGAATTTCTCTAAGTTTAGGCAACAGATGCCAGGATGTAACAATGCCCAGAAATTGCAATTTCTGTGTCAGGTGGAATGGCCGAAATTTAATTTAAATCCCAGATGGCCAGAAACCGGAACCTATGATTTGAAAATAGTAAGGCAATACCTTCGTTACATAGCTGCCAACCATCTAGATTAGCTTTGCTATATAAATGCATGGAGTGTTGTGTTGCAAACCTGATCTCCTTGGCTTTTAAAATGTTGCAAAGAAACTCCCTCTTGCATGCCCTTACTTGCCAATCCAACAGCACCATTTAATGGTGAAAGTAAGAAGGTCATATACCTTGATTCTGCAGAAGGACAATTAGAGCTGGAATCCCAGCCCCCACCATATGTGTCATAAGTACTTTTAAAAACATTAGATAGGTTCTGCTTTTAGTGAGACAGGTTGCATTAGGCACTTTCAGAGAAAAAATAGACACAGACTCCAGTACTTACATACTCTGCTCCATGGGAAGGACAGAGTGGTGTATTCAGAGAGTGTCAGATATGCTATGGGAAAGCATGATTCTGGACACTTTGGGGCTGCTTTCTCAAGGGAAGAGGAAGAAGTGTGCCTTTGGAGTCTTGGATTTTGTGCAGGGAGGCAGGTTCTGCTGTATGGAAAACAGAGGTCTGGTCCTTGGCATTGTGCTTAGGGAAAGAAGTTTTGGCATTTCAGTGTTTTGAAGTTATGGCATTATGGAAGTTATGGAACTGTGCATTGGCAGGCTGCAGGAAAGCAGGGTCTGGCCTTACAGGTGCTTCTCCAAGGAGGGAGAAAAGGATATGGTAATATTTGGATGCATGTGGATGAATGCGTGTACATGTGTGTGAATGTTGAGTGAAAATGTAATTCCCCTATGTTTAATGTATTGTCGAAGGCTTTCATGGCTGGAATCACTAGGTTCTTGTGGTTTTTTTTCGGGCTATAGAGCCATGTTCTAGAGGCATTTCTCCTGACGTTTCGCCTGCATCTATGGCAAGCATCCTCAGAGGTGTGAGGTCTGTTGGAATTAGGACAATGGGTTTATATATCTGTGGAATGGCTGGAGTGGAGCAAGGAGCTCTCTCCTGCTGCAGTTAGGTGTGAATGTTTAGCTGATCACCTTCATTAGCATTAGAAGGCCTGCCTGAGCCTGGGAAAATCTGTTGCTGGGAGGTGTTAATCTGTGCCTGGTTTTTTTTCCCTCTCTGTTGTTTAGCTGTTATAATTTTAGAGTTTTTTTTAATACTGGTAGCCAGATTTTGTTCATTTTCATGGTCTCTTCCTTTCTGTTGAAATTGTCCACATGCTTGTAGTCTGTGTAGTCTGACATGGTGGTTGTTGGTGTGGTCCAGCATTTCTGTGTTCTCAAATAATATGCTGTGTCCAGGCTGGTTCATCAGGTGCTCTGCTATGGCTGACTTCTCTGGTTGAAGTAGTCTGCAGTGCCTTTCATGTTACTTGATTCGTGTCTGGGCAATGCTGCGTTTGGTGGTCCCTATGTAGACTTGTCCACAGCTGCATGGTATACAATGGTAGACTCCTGCAGAGGTGAGAGGATCCCTCTTGTCCTTTGCTGAACGTAGCATTTGTTGGATTTTCTTGGTGGGTCTGTAGATTGTTTGTATGTTGGGTTTCCTCATCAGCTTCCCTATGCGATCAGTGGTTCCCTTGATGTATGGCAGGAACACTTTTCCTCTGGGTGGATCTTCATCTTTACTCTCGTGGCTTGTTCTTGGTCTTGCTGCTCTTCTGATGTCTGAGGTGGAGTATCCATTGGCCTGTAGAGCCCAGTTGAGGTGGTTCAGTTCATCTTGGAGGAGGTGGGCTTCGCAGATTCTTTTTGCACGGTCTGCCAAGGCTTTCATGGTGCTTCTTTTTTGACTTGGGTGATGCTTGGAGTTTTTATGTGGATATCTATCTGTGTGTGTGGGTTTTCTGTAGACGGTATGACCCAATTGTTGATCTGGTTTGCGGATGACTAGGACATCTAGAAAAGGCAGTCTTCCTTCATTTTCTTTTTCCATGGTGAACTGGATGTTTGGGTGGATGCTGTTAAGATGGTCCAGGAACCCGTTTGAGTTCTTCTTCTCTATGGCTCCAAATGGTGAAGGTGTCATCCACATATCTGAACCATATCGTGGGCTTTTTGGTTGCTGTCTCCAGGGCTTGTTTTTCAAAGTGTTCCATGTAGAAGTTAGCTATGACCGGGCTGAGAGGGCTCCCTATAGCTACTCCATCTTTCTGTTCGTAGAATTCATTGTCCCACTGAAAGTAACTGGTGGTGAGGCAATGGTGAAACCGAGCCGTGATGTCTTTTGGGAACCTCTGGTTTGTTTGTTAACCAATGTAATTGTGAATCCAATGTAGTTACATAGAATGTCATTCTTTGCCTAAATGTTTTCTGTAATCTTATATACCTTCTCACACTGGAAATTGCATTAAAAAAGAACCTATGCTTTAAAATCATTGAAAAGTCATTCATGACATATGTAATTTTAGATTTTATTTAGCCTCACTCTTATTGATGATACTTTTCATAAAGTGTTTGCAGTTTTGAGCAGAAGATCCTCATCCTTATTGATTACAGGCTAATGATAAATAGAAGTGGGTTCATCCGAACCAGGAAAAACTTGGAAAGCTGTGCAAGTTAATTAACAGTTTTATTTGGTTTCTAAACAGGAATGCAACTGGCCACCAATTAAAAGGATGCAAAGCTTATGAAAAAAAAATTGCAATTGGACTATTAATTGGAACAGTAAATATATGTATTGTTTGTGTTTTATAGTTTTTAAGGAGTGCAATAATAATAATAATAATAATGGTGACTCATATTATTATCTGGTACCAGAACCTATTGGCAGTTGTTTTTTCAGAGGCCAGAGCTATTCAGCATCAGACCTCTTTGAAAAACAAAGCAAATGAGATATCAAAAGTGCAGGATTTGCTAAGATTGGTTTACATGATTGGTAAAGAACAATTGCTCTAACACAAATGAAAGCAATATATGGTATAAAGTGTAAGATTTATTGTATAAAGGGTATAGAAAAAAATAAGGATGAAATGATGTTTTGAATCAGACCAACCAAGTGATAGAAGGAAAGACACAGAATACAACGGATGAAGACTATTGAGCTTCAAATAGAGAAGTACAGCTTTGGTATATGGGATTACTGCCGGATTGCAATTAAGTATATTTGACCAGCTGAATCATTCCTTGGTTGCTTTAATGAAAGCTAAAAATGAAACCTTACAACAAATAAGTAAGTCTATGAGTTGTTTGACTATGGAAATAAATTTGAGAGATTGGAGAGAAAAATGTTGATGTTAATAATGGGAGGACACTCAGAAGCCTTCCTGAATTAACAAAATTACATGATTGGTTAAGAACAGATTATAAAGGATGGAGTAAGCTTGTCAAATATTCTTGGGAAGATGATATACTAAGATTGAAACTGGAAACCTTGGGAAAAATGGTCAATATTGGAAAAAAAATTGGTTTGTGATATAGTTCCTATGCCTATGCATGTGGGAAAATGGTTCTGGGTTCCATATTTGTTATCCAAGAAAACCATATGCACAAGGTCCAAATATACAAATTTGAATGAAATAATTGATATTGATAGATGCAATAAATGGGATATGTATGTCCTTTAACAGTAAAACAAGTTGAACCATGTGCATTGGAAATGGCAGATGCAATCTGCAGGTTACAAAAGCTAAAGCCCAAAACCATGGTATATGACAATGGAATGTAATGCCTATGTGCTATATCACCTAATGATTTATATTGGTGGAAACACAGAACACCACTGGTATGATACCTTCATAGGATACATTTAATAGTATGGATAGGGATACTTATATTGCTGCCAATCATTTGGATCTTATGGCCTCTTAGACAAATGACAGGATTGACAAATCGATTATCTATATTTGAAAACAAGTTAACGTGTTTAGAAACACAATTATGAACTATGATGTTTGATTAATCATACAAGTTCAATATTAACCTAAAGATATATACTCTACACTTAATCAAGTTTGATTATAAGTATAACCAACACTGAATTGCTTATCATGTATGGATCATGTATGTGATACGATAAATTAGCATTTATGTATCAAGGGGAGGAATATGTGAGGAATGAATGTTTGAATGCATGGAAAAGAGAAGAAACAGGCCTGAAGAAAAACCAACATGGAGTTCTCGCAAGGCATGATATGGGATGAACTTGGCAGTCGAAGCGAGGAGGCAGCAAGGCATAACTGAACAACAATGGACAATGAGGTATGCGGCCGAGCATGTAAGGAGTGCAGGAGGTACCCCATAAGTCATGAGGCCTGGAATGCGAATGTCTTGAACTTTGGAGAGAACAAAGACATATTGTCCTTTAGTAAGAGGACAGAGCAACCTGCTGTTGAAATGAAGAAAAATGGATTTTGGCCTATAAATGCAGGGGACCCCTGACAATCTCCATGCTTCCTGAACTGCAGCAATGGAGTGTCCACGCTTCCTCAGAAAAGACTGATCATCTTTGCCGGAGAAGGCCTGTGTGTGCATGAGTATGAATGAATGTGTGTGTGCACGAGAGCTCTCCTTGATGTATTTTCCCATCATCATGAAGATGTGTGATAAGTTCACCACAAGTGCGGTTCCCACTTCGTGGCAATTGGTGGTGATTACAAGAATGCTGGGGTATCATAAAAATGTTATAACTAGATATTGATCTTGCTTCAGCTTCTGTATGATCAGCTTTCGCAAAAAAAAAATGGAGGAGTGAAGGGGCTAACAGAACTCAGAAATGTTGAAATTCTAAAATGCAAACCTAGAGAGGGGTTTGTGCCTCTCCTCTGGCCTGCAGAAGACCAGAAGCTAAGAGGAGATAATGTATCTAGAAGACACAAGATGCTGTATTGTCAAGTACACCCAGGGTGGGTTACTACGCCCAGGGAGTACCCAAGGGTGGGTTAACACCCAAAATGCTTATCTGTAACAATAATGTGTGTGTTTACGTAGTTTGTAGAAGGTTAGCAGTGAAAGACATTGGAGTGGCAAAATATGAGAAAAACATGTTTTTGAATGGTTGATCCGATAAGAGAGGTGTGTGCCCATGACACAGTGAAAAGACATGTATATAAGGAGACTGAAATATCCAAATAGGAGAGACAGCTCTCTTTGAAGACACTGGTCTGTCTGGGCTGTTTCTCCCTGTGTGGCCACACTTGAAATAAAGAGATTTCTGCTTTACCTCTAGAGACTAGACTCTCTTCATTTTGCTGCCCTCTGTGACGGACTCAGCAAGGACCCCAAGCAGGGGGTCCCCTACAGCTTCTGACACAATACATAAATAAAGGTGGCTAATTGCAAGGTCAAAATGACAAGGCAAGTTTAAGTGTCTGATGAACCCATGAGGTAATGCCAAAGCATCAAGGATAATGCAATACAATATTTGATTAGCTAGGTCATGTATAAAAGCAGGACAGCCAACATGGTGGTTGTTGTTGGTGGTGTTGTTGCTGGTCATTGGAGTGAGAGATCTACGTTGAAGAATTTGGTGAGAGTAAGAGAAGGACAGAATGTGATTTTTGTACAGAGCTGTTTGTGTTTGTGTTACTGAAGTGCAATATAAAAGCCTTCCTGATTTTGGAACGAAACCGCTGCTATTTGCCTGTCTATACTGATCAGTCAGGTACCTCCAGACTGCTTAAATGCTTAGAGCTAGCTTTCCTTGTTCACAGACTGAATACAGTGAGATTGGGATGAGGAAATACATTAGTTTAATAAAGCTTGTTCAAGTACACCATTTTACATGCTTATTTTGATCAACATATTTCCTTCGTCTTTTAAAAATGATGAATTGGCTTTGACAAGTTCTTCAGGTTTTTTCCTCTGCTACAGAATGTATGGCCATCTGCTGTATTTCAGGCAGAGAAAATTACAATAAACATAGCAAAATGAAGCATTAAATCACCAGAAACTGAGCATCCACTCTTTTTCAAAAGACATACCATATGGACTCAAGTATAAATTGAACTAATGAATAAATCGCATGCAGGTTCTGGTGTCAAAATTATGAACTGTGCTAAGACCAATGGATGTGTCGAGGGCCATTTGGTAGAGAAGGGAAAGTGCCAATGCCCCCTCAGGGTGCCAGCTACCCCTTGCCACTGTCATTTTGCTGCCCAGGTATTTGAAAAAGCCAGAATTGGCACTACAGTAAGGACAGTAGGGGGATTGGTGCTTCATTTAGGTTGTCCTGGGATTGATAATCTTTTGCTACATACTCAGGATGGTTCCTTTTTATATAAAAGTTAAAGTACAGTACATATATTAACTCATGGATAAATTGACCAAGATGTTTTGGGTCAATTTTGGACTAAAATTTGTAGACTTATACAATAGAGCAGTTCTCATTTACCTAAACTAACACATAGTGCTGAGCCTTTCATGCAGTGGATCTCCAGTCAAACTGCCATATGAATATCATCAAGTGACAGTGTAGCTGGTAGACTGGAGAGTTGTTGTTTTTTTTTAAAAAAAAAAGATAGTCACTGGGTAAGCTTTAAGAAATTAGTCTCTTCCTCACATGGTAGTTGTATGTGTACATAAAGATATCCAACAAGGCAATCTGAGGTCCTCACTACATGAGGATTTTTTAGCATCCTAGGACGCTTCCTCATCAACACAGGAAGGCTCCCATGTTGTGCTGACTGCACTGGAGCCAGCACACTTCTGCGCCGGTTGGGCGATGCTTCCCCTGTGTGATGGTGAAAGCGGTGCTGTGCCAAAGCTGCGTGCAGGGCCACAGAGTCGCCCAGCACTCCTGCCTTTTTCCATGCTTGTTGGTAAAACGGCACATGTGTGTGATAAGGTCATTATAGTTCAAGTCAGGTTTCCCCAACATTATCTTTCCATGAATAGAAAAGAAAATATATGCTGAAAGCTAGCCAACAAAATCAGTCATTTAAGACTGAGATGAAATTATCCCTTTTGCCTAATTAAACTGTTTGAACTATATGAACCCTATGTAATGTCACTGTCTCCACCAGTGAAGATATCTGGTTACCAAACTTACTCAATGTCACTGCAAACTAGTTAGGGTTACAGTAAAACATAAGTCACAGTTGCAATGCAAGTGACAGAGTTACTAGTATTTCTGGGTATGTCTTGAGCTTTCAGATCAGGGTGAGGTTGTTATTTGGTGCTTCTTTAATAATCTAATCCAATGGTTCTCAACTTGTGGGTCCCCAGATGTTTTGGCCTACAACTCCCAGAAATCCCAGCCAGTTTACAACTGTTAGGATTTCTGGGAATTGAAGGCCAAAACATCTGGGGACCCACAGGCTGAGAACCACTGTTCTAGCCCCTTTGAAAGATATCACAGTTTCATGGTACAGCACATGCTTTCCATGTGGAAGGCCATAGCATCAGTCCTTGGCAACCTCACGGAGAAGGATCAGGTTCACAGATAATAAGAAAAATCCTAGTTTGAAATTCTGGGTAGCCAACAGTAATGAGCTAGATGTATGGATATTTGGTTTGACCTGTTAAAAGACAACTTCTTGAACACTTTGAGCTACAGGTAAACTTCACAGTCATAACTTCAGCTGTTTCACAATGGAAATTGGTGTTTCAAGAAAATCTTCATTCCTGATGAGTGAAGGCTTCATTCCTGATGAGTCCTGATTAAAGAGGCACCCAACAAACTTGTCATTTCCTATCACCCACTCTAATGAATCTTATATTTCCTTCTTTTTTCAAACCCTTCCCAAGTGAGACTCATCCTCATCCACAGACAGAAGCATGGTCTTCTAACAAACTCCAGTTCACACAGCGATGCTCATACACAGTTTTCAAATTCCCTCTCTTGTCATTCAAGGGGAGAGACCAAGGAGAGAATTTTAAACAAAACAGGTATTTCAAGATGTACCATGAAAATCTGGAGAACTGTAATTGATTTCATTTTTTTTCTTTCAAAGTATTTTTAAAATGAAGTTCCTGGTTATTATCATTTGAAAAAAAAACACACACACACACAAGGAAAAGAAGAAATAGCCACCCTAAAATAGATGAAGTATTTATTTTCTTTTTGTCATTTTTGAATGGCAATGAAATCAATGAGGCTTTTTAGCATTGAAGGTGTTTATCATATTTATTGCCATTTTAGAGACCACATACATAAATATCATACCTATTCATACTACAGTCATCCTTCTCAGCAGCACCAGACTTATTGTGCAACTCCAATATTCAGTGTCATAATCAAAATCTTTTTAGGGCTTTCAGCCTTACAGCACTAATATCAATAAGAAAAGTAATACTATTTCTGCTTCACGTTTCATTCCCAACAAATCAATCTAGCATCTGAAAGCTTAATCTTTTATCTTGCTATTGTGCCATTTTTCAAATCACAAGGGATGAAAGTACACAGAAGTGAAACCCAAATGACTCCTGTATTTTTAAAGTCACGGTGCATCAGATCTTGGATAGATGTGATGGGAAAATACTGCTCTACATAGGCCATTTAAGCAGGATGTAAGAATTTTCTTCTGCCTTCAGTTTGGTTATTGTTCAATGAACCCAATTCTCCATGGTATCTGATCACTGAAACACTTGTTCCTGCTCCTATGCCTCATGTTCTCTGCTAAATGAAAGAGCTTGGAATTGATTGTGTAATTCCAAAGTCACATAATAACTTTGCCCCATTCTTCCAGGGCAGATCAAGACAGCCCCTTTATTGTGGGAATTATTGTAACAAAGAGGGCTGTCCAAATGACGTCCTGGACAAACCTGCATTAATCCACCACAAACCAGGAAAACTATGGTTTGTGGCAAATTAATTTGATAGTGGCTTTATTCCATGCCTTCTTGGGATAAACCCACTACTTCCAGTGTCTGGACTGCAGAATGCTGCAGCCCAGACAGTATTCCCATGGTTTTCTATGCTAAATTAGCCTAGAAAACTGTGAGAATACCAATCCCCTCCCCAAAAGCCCTAAACAAACCCTTTTAAAAAGAAAAGTACTTAACTGACCTCCATTGGAGAGCTGCTGCAGCTCTCCTAACAAATAGAAATGACGCACCAGGACAAAGCGGAGGAGGAGGAAACTCGCTTTTGCCCTCCCCCTATTCCTGGCGTGTCATTTCTACATGCTAGGAGAGCTGTAGCAGAGGTTGGGTAAGTACTTTTCTTTTTTAAAGGGCTTTTTTAGGGCTTTTGGGGAGGTGGGTAGAGTGTCCCGATGTTCTACCGTTCCAGTCCCGGAAGGACATCTGGACACTTACCCCAGAAAGTGTGCACTTTCTGGGGTGTATGTGGACAGGGCCCCAGGAACATTCACATTTTAAAACGTGAATGCTCCTGGGATAAACCTTGTCTGGAAAGGCCCCCAGGTTACTGCCTCCTTTGTTTGAGGACTGTCCCTCACCCTTAAGACAGCCCTTTGTCTTCATCTTCAGGGAGAATGTGCTCCTCCTGTTTCAAAAGCAAATTGATCTTTGCTGAGAAGATGAAATGTAGATACACTCAACTCTCCACATTTACTGGGGTTAGGGGCAAAATACTTATTTGAAAGTGAAAACCGTAAATGAAGACATTGCTATTTTTTTACTGGAGATAATATCTCTCTAGAAATCTCTAGATCCAGAGGACCACACAGGAAAAGCTAAAAATTCCTAGACAGAAGACTGATTAATTAAATCCATGAAAAAAAACAAATCAACGAAAGTGGAAACTGCAAATGTGGAGAGACAACTGAACATGTTTCTCAAGCTGTTGTATCTTCTTTTCAAGAAGAGCAACCAAATCAAATTTCCTGCAGGTATAGCTTGCATAAGACAATCAACTCCCCACCATCCATGCTGATTGTCTTATGCAGAAATGGCAGAGTACTCCAGGCCTCCCTCACAAAGGACATCTTCCTCTCTGTTTGTCAAGCTCCACAGACAGATGAAACAGCTGTATACAGCAAGTGGCTATCAGCTTCACCTGAACTACATTATGACTCACTTCTTCTAAGCAAAAACCATTCCCCTTCAACCACAGGTCCAGGGAGAGCACACAGCCCTGAATACACAAAAACATATAAGCAAGCAGTACTTCCAAATATCTCATCCAAACAATCAATCTTCATTTCAAAAGTTCAGGCTCACTGTCTTCCATCACAATCAGAGAATCAAGGATAATGAGGCAGGAGGTTCTGGACATTTTTGCTTGGAAGGGACAGGAGCTTACTTTCTGATCTAAATGATCAGCACTCTTTAAATATGTATTTCCTTTTCTGTTTTATGGAACAAATAACAGTACAGTCTGATTTCTACCAACCTGATTGTGTTACAGGACCCTGCAGGCCAGTTAGTGTTTTCATTAATAATATGTGCATCAATCTGTGGCAAGCAGACAGAAATAAGAAGTGTTTAAGTAAATCACGATCAATCTTAATTTATTCTGGACAAGATCATCATTATTAGGTGATTTTAGTTGGAGACTGAAGCTGTCATAACTCTTACTTTAAGTTGCTGAGAGAATTGCATAAAATTATCTCTCTCTTTTTTTCAATAACTCTAGAGGTATGGTGATCTTTATCTTGCCCTCATAACATTTGCACTACCAGTATTTATTATTTAGGGAAAGCATGCATCAGCTCAGTTTCTTGGTCTTCCTGCAAATTAGATTGGAAAACACATAGAAAAGGCACAAAGTTTTCATTACAGTTCTTTTTATTGAATTTAGCATGACCCACTGTTCTTCAAACATTTTCCTCAATGGGAAAAAAAAGGCAGAGGGCCAAATCCTCTTCTGCATTTATTACAAATCTTCTAGCTGGGCTCTTTTATTTGCTGTTGGCAGAAGCCAATAATATGAATTGCTTCAGTTAGGCTGAGGCAGTTAATTAAAACATAACAAAAAGGTTGAGTCAGTGAAAGAGTCATATATTTCGGCAAGGCTAAGGAGTGGGTCAGGAACAGTCCAAGACACACTGCTGCCTGAAGTAGAGCAGCAAACAGACCTCCCATCCCAATTCATGATGCGTAATACCCCAACCAGTCGTGCTCTTTTTGGCACCTCAGGCAGAAAATTTTACAAGAGCCTCTCTTCTTTTCTTGCAGTAAAAGTAGAACAAGAATGAATAATTTGCTGCACTTTCATGAGACTCTGAGTCAGCTGCCCAAAGTGGCTGGCACAACAAAACACAGCAACGATAAATTAAACATCTATTTTCTGACTGAATTCCAAAATTTACAGAAGCAAATGGAGATATATGTGTTAGGCCATAATGAGTGATGAATAAACTGACATTTGTTTGTTCTTTTCTTCTCATACCTCCATACATAGTATATATGTGTATTCATTCATACTGCCACTTTTCAGGTGATCATGCTGTGGATGAAAGTGTCTAAGGACCTCTTCACACTGGCCGCCGGAATTGCCACACATTGTGTGGAATCCAGAAACCACTGTCAGGACAAATGGGGAACCTATTGCCCAATGTCCTGCATTGCCTGGCTTACCCTCAGTGTGATCCCATGAGGGGAAGCGTCAACCGTCTGGCTTCCCCCCATTGCTCCAACGTAACACGGGAAGCCTTCTGTGTTGCCACCATGTCAGCATGCTCCACTTTGCTGCCCCTTTAAACATGGAGCCCCACTTGAAGTAGTAGAAAATGGTGTAATGGGAGCTAGCGGGCTCCGTGCTTAAAGGGGTGGCAAAGTGGAGCATGTCGCCAATTCTTCCCCCATCTAATGAGATCATTGGAAGCTATTAGTCCAGTAACTCCAAAATAGCAGTCCTGGAAGCAGGTGTCAATCAGTCACAAGGCCCCTTAAGTCCAGAGCAAGCTTAAAATACCTTGCTGTATGTGCTAGAAGAGCAAAGTGTTCTCTCCTTCTATCTACCAACATGAAGTCTTCCAAGTGGGTCTGATATATCATCATCAGCAGCAGCATCAGCATCATTTAATAACTTATTAATCGCCCTCCATCCGAGAATGCTCTAGGCGATTTACAGCTAAATTATAAAAGATAAAATACATACATACAAAAATTAAAAATTAACAGAGATCGAATGCTCTAGTAAAAAGCCAGGTCTTAAGTGTGAGAGTAAAAGGCCCTAAGTTACGCATGGCTCTCATATAGAGCAGCAAGGAATTCCACAAGGCAGGGGCAGAAATAGAAAAAGCCCTGCGTCTGGTCCTTTCCAAGTGCACTTCTCTAGGACCCGGTATATGGAGTAAGTCACGTTGGGCTGGTTGTTGCGACCTCCGATGATGGGAGAAGGAGAGGCGGTCCCTAAGGTATGATGGACCCTGGCCGTAAAGAGTTTTATAGGTCAGAACTAGCATCTTATACAGGCCACGGTACTCAGTTGGAAGCCAATGTAAATGTTGCAGCACTGGTGTTATATGGCATTTCATGGGCATTCTATATGAGAAAGTATGTCCCACAAATGTTTTCTCATACCTGGCATGGGAAATGCAGTGATAAATTAAGTACATAAACCTGCTGCCCTTTCAGGACATGAAAAATCTGCAGCCTATGGTGGTTACTTCAGTCTGCTGAAGAACATAGCCACCACCTTTAAAATTTCATGGACATTCAGCTTCCATAAAATTAGTGTTATACTGTTGTTGTCATTATTGCTCTTTATATCCAAACTTCCCCCTAGAACTAGAACTCATGGAGATTACCTGAGGTGGGCTAATTTAGCACATTTACACTACAAAGTTATAGCACTTAGTTAACATTTTAAATGTCAGGGTGCCATCCTACAATATTTTGGGAATTTTACTTCTGCTATATTGCACTACAGTACTTGAGATATCTTGCAGAGAATTCAAAATAACTACCCAAACTACAAGATTCCAAGGACAGAATACACAAGGTGGAATGGTATAGTGTTGAGAGTTTCTCACAGAGGGAAGAGAACATCTAACATTTCACAAATGCAAACTGGGACATGTATGGCTAAATAATGTCTAGTTTTATACCAGAAACAGCTCTAGACACAAGTGTAAGTAAATAAAAAGGCTTTACTTTATCCAAAATAAAGATAATACAATAAGTGAAACAGAAAGTACTGTCCTGATAGTAATGCCGGGTCTTCAAGCAAATGTAAAACATAAGTCTTCACATCAGTCAGAAATTAGAGTCTTTGATGACAACCTACAGGTTGCAGAAACAAATGTCAATAGTCAAGCGCCTTCAGCAAGGACTGACACAGTGCTTACAACAAGAAATCCCCTGAAGTAGATCAGTTGCCATCAGCACTCAGCCTCTGACCTTGCTGCTGATTTAGTCCTGAGCTCCCAGCACAGCTGTCTCGAATACACAGTCTGATTGCTGAATGTTTTCCCTGCTAACCTATCTGATCTCCTTCTGACTTCTTTCTCCGTTCATCGTTCCTGAAATGTGGGGATTTGTGATATGTCTGCCTCCTCTTCTTCTTCCGCACCATTTAGCCCCAAATTCACAAGTGCTGCTGCTTTATACACCTGTCCTCCTTCTCGCTCAGAATCAGAAGAGCAGCCCACAACAAATAACATCAGAGTGTGTCCAAGATGGCAAACAATATTAATAAAGAAAAATACACAAGACTGCAGCAATTTGCTTTTGCCTGAGCCTAAAGGGAAGGGCAAGTTTTTGTACTATACTCTCCTCTCTGCTGAGTTAACTGAACATGAACTACTTTTGCATTTTGAATAAGTTTACTCCAATTAAAATGAGCTGAAGACAAAGAGGAAAAATGAGAAATCAGCATATTTGAATAACAGTTTAAAAAGTGTGATGACAATGAGTTAATCAGAGCCATCCCTGCCAAACTGGGACAGTTGGAGGCTATGGAACAAAAACTCACTTTCTTTGTGTCAAGTCTCTCAATGTAAGAAAAGGTTGATCATCCTTTTATTTCCGCAGTAACATTCAATTGTGTCTTTCATATCACCTTGACTTTCCAGCTCTGGAGGATCATGTCTCCTGTGAACCAGCCCTTGATTCACCAGGTTTCTGTCTGATATCCATGATACCTAGCAACTGGTGAGGCAAAAAGAAAAAAGAATAATAAATAAGTTATTTGTGGCATTTTGCTGCTTGTTGATCTTTGAATTTCTGTAATTATCCTTCCCTTCATCTTGGCTTCCATCAGGCTTTGTGTTGATGATTGTAGCTGAAATAGAGTTTAGGAGCAGGCAAAGTATTGCCCTTATTTATTATTATGTGACCTTCACTAATCATGACTTTGGTATATTGTGTCAGACACTTATGTTCTGGAAGCCTTCCTGTGATTAATAGCAGTGCCACATCTCACACCGTAGACCATAAGTCACAACCTGGACTCCACCTCCATTCCCCACCCATAAGTGTGTGGGGGATATATTTAGCCTTTCTTTCAAAACAAGCTCTGTTTTGAAACTATTTATTGTGTGCGATGGATTTCTAATTAGTCACATCTATAGACAATTCTTTTATGTAGGACAAATTACAATTTCCCATTCTTTCCTGTTAAAAGAATATCCACTGTGAACATGCTACACATTTTTCTTGTTTGAAACACTTTTTGTTGTTTCAAATACTTTGTCCCTCACTCCCATCTGGCTGGCTATTTATGCTCTCTAGAGGATTTAAGTAAGATATTTACAATAATTTCTATTAGAATTTCAAATAATCAACCCAGTATTCATTCTGTTTCTCAACATTTCACCTCAGCCAAGCGAGTACAGATTAGAAATGCTTGGGTCCAGAAGTGTTTTGGATTATGTATATTTTCAGATTTTAGAATGTGTATTAACATATGTATATAATGAGATATGTTGAAGATATCTTGAAGGTCTAAACATGAAATACATTTATGTTTCAAATTCGCCTTATACACACAGCCTGTAAGTAATTTTATACACAACATGTTAATAATTTTATACATGAAATAAAGTTGGCATACATTGAACCATCACTTGCTCAGTCACCTATGTGATCAATTTTAAATTCTGGAAATCTAGATAAGGGATGCTCAGACTGTAGCTACCAGATAGCCTTTCACACCTGGCATCTGCATTATGCATTTCTTGAAGGCAGATGATGGGCCTTTTATTCTGCACAACAGCAGGGGGCAGAGCCTTCAATAGCCTGCAGCTCCGCCCTGTCAACCACCTCCACCAAGTCTGGCCTCCTTAACACACACATTCAACACACACACGCTCAACTTGGTTGCTTCACTACATCGGCTATTGCTGAAAGCAATGACAGTGTGAATAAATTGTCAATATTTGCTTGAGATAGTGCTTGCAGTTCTGGAGGGACTCTTAATTTTTTTGCATCTCATAGACTTAGCAGGGGGATTTGGTTAACCAGTTCAAATTCATGAGTAAACCAGGTTTTTTTAAAAAAATCTGAAACATTTCGGGGGGGGGGGGTTGAACCCCTAAAACCACCTCCTCGCTACAGGCCTGGGTCCACCCATGTGGCCATTGCTGTTCCCAGATGGCTGCCAAGCTCCAAGTGGGATCTTGGCCAGTGCAGACACCCATGCTGACATCAGCTGAAACACCCACACAATCAGGATGAAAAGTGGCACCCAAGCTGAGTTAACTTAGTGGAAACTAGTGGAAACTACTTTTGTTCTTTGAACTCAATTTGCAGTCACTGAAATAAGTTGAGAACAAGCAGGGGCAGTGGGAGAAAGAGAGATAAACTGGGACATTTTTAAAACAGTTAAGAAAGTGAGATGATAAAGAAGTTTAGTTGAGACTATACCTGCCAAACTGGGAAAGTTGGAGAGTATGGAACATGGGCTGCTTATTACTTTACTCTTTTTTCTGGTAATTTGACTTTGGTTTTAAGGTTTTAAGTTTGACTTAGTTACTGATATCACACTGGTGGGAGTGTTTTTATTTTTTGCTGCTGGTTTTTATTCTGTACTGTTATGATTTGTGAGCTGCTGTTTTAACTAATTATTCATTTATTGTAGTTTATATTTTCAATGCCCTGTACATCTCCCAGTGAAATCTGATTATGAGCAAGAGGCCTAAATGTGACTTCATTAGTTGACTCATTCTTTCCATAGCTTCTTCTATGGCCCAAGGGTGTCTTTGAAGGTCCCACTGGTGAATGGGCTGTAGGCAAAGGGATCGTGAATGTTGTTTCTGAATGCTAGAAATAACAACAGCAGGCTAACCTGAAGCAATCTATTCTGCAATTTATCTTAAGACTGCAATGTGGCTGTAAGCATAGCGGAAGCAACCACCATGACAAAAAACCATATGGAACAGGACTGACATTTGAGGAGATATGCAGAGTAGCAAACGTATAAAATGCCTAAATGAAAACAAAATACTAGCAGCAGCAGCAGCAGTAGCATAAAGAAAACAGCCAAGAAGAAGTCAGCACCCTAACAGCTTTCAGCTTACAGCCTCATTAGGCGGGGCAATTTGCCCGTTGTACACCGCTTGCTCTTCCGTTTCACCACAGAGCCCATTACATGACTTTTAGGCTCTATGACAAAAAGGCAAGGCAAACGGCATACGTCACTACAGTGACATCACGGAAGGCTTCCCATGTTGCTTTTGAAACAATGGGGGGAAGCTGGGAGGCAGATACTTCTCCCTGTGGGATGAAGGCAGATGTAATTTGGGCAATACAGAGTAATGGGTTCTCCACACCTCCCACCAGGACCCCACGGATTTGCCACGATGCATGACAAATCCATATGCCAATGTGATAAGGTCCTCAGTCTTCTCAAAATGAATTTTAAGAGGAAGAAGTGTTAAGTACTAAGAAAGAAAAAATGAAACGCACAGACATAGGATGGGTGACACCCAATTTCTCAACAGTACGTGTGAAAAGGATCTAGGAGTCTTAGTAGATCACAAACTGAACATGAGTCAATGTGACAGCTAAAAAATCTAATGCAATTTTAGGCTGCATCAATAGGAGATCAGGAGAAGTAACAGTACCATCTTGCCATAAAACACATTGTTGTAAATATTATAAGGTTCTACACAGGCAAAACTGCATCTTGACTGCTCTTCATGAAGGCTAGCAAACATTTAAAATCTGTAAGACCAATGAAAATAAACAGTCAAATCAAGGGTTACTTGGGAAACAAAGCTCTTGAACTCTGAAAAATAAACCAAGAGAGGTGTTTGTAGAATTATCTCTGGGTAAACTTTTCCAAAGCTTTGAGGCTGTGGTAGAGGTTGGAGCTCCTTCTTCACAAACAGCTATGCAGTTCCTTGTGTCGTGTTAATGGCCTGCGTGTTTTTTTATTCATAGTTTATTTCCTTGGCTTAGTACTGGAAGAAAACCTTTGTTCTCACTGCTTCTAAAAGGCACAATCACACAATGCAGCTCGCAACGTTTTCAGTTTACTGCTGAAAATGTGATCTGTACATAGGTTATGATCCATAAATATGATAAGGGGAAGATATATCCCCACAGAATACAAAACAACTCTGGCTGTAATCCAGCTAAGGTGTAAAATGAATGTACACATCACATGTTAACTGCAATCCTTGTTATCTATTCAGACGAAGAGAAAAGCGATAAACCCTATCCTTGGAACCCTTTTCCAATTCACTCCAGAAGTGATTGATGCTGTCACCAAATCTCTGACATAAACTGCAAACTGCTGCCCAGATTACACTTTACTTAGAAAAGACAGGCAGTTTCTCACTGCTATGTTTGTTTAAATAGATACATCGGAGTCCTCCTTTTTCCAAAATACACATCTACAAAATGTGTATCTTAAGAAACCAATACACTGAAAAGATAAGCATTCCGTTCCATCTCTTTGTTCCCTCTAAACAAATTCTTTTTAATGGAAGTATCTTTCAACAATGAATTTCAAAGTCAAAGTGTATATATATATATATATATAGTAGTGCGGGTTAATACATTTTTTCCCTGGGAAATAGCTAAGGATTCAACATTCTCTTTTGTACAGACTATTAACTTTGCTTGAGAAAACAAAGCTAAAAATAAGATCAATGAACCCATGCATCAAAGTGACATTAATGGCTAAAAGCAGCATCTATTAAACAATTGTATTTGCATGCTGATATGTGTTTTAATCTGAAGAGATAACTCTCAGTACAAAACCCAAGGACCTTGGCACATGCTGTAAGGGTTCTTAATCTTAATAGTATACACTACAAGTATAATTGCATTTCTGTAGTCCTGAAAAGCAACCATCTTGCTTCATATACTTCGTTAGGGGAAAGTTGTAAGTATAATTGCCCGGTGGCTGCATGAGAAACCCATGATCCTTTAAAGGTTCACATGAAAATTCCATCAGAGCATCTCTAACTTGATTCAAAACCATTATTTTTTGTATTCATTTTTCAGTTGCAGAAACCTATGACACGACAAAATGGCGACCTGTTATTGGTTTGCTTCCCCTCCATCCCCCATAAGTCTCACCAATAGCTTCCAATCCCACAATGTTCCCATCAGCTAAGAGCCCTTCCAGACAGGCCTTATATCCCAGGATCTAATCCCAGGTTTTCTGTTTAACTCAGATTATGTGGCAGAGCAGACTCATATAATCCCGTTTAAGGCAGAAAACTTGGGATCAGAGCCTGTCTGGAAGGGCCCTTTGTTTAATGCAGAGTTTCTCAAACTTTGCTCCTCCAGATGTTTTGGACTCCAGTTCCCAGCTGGTAAGATAGCTTGGTCCAAAATACCTGGAGGAGCACAGTTTGAGAAACATGGTTTAATGGATCCCTCTCGCTTCTGTGCCATATTCTCAAGCTGTCTGTTTTCCTTTTATTTTATACATATCTTTTACTTTCTGTTTTTTAATTCTGAAGTTGTATGATTGCACTAAAAATTGAAAGTAAACATAAGGAACTGCAATGTGGAAGCATGATTGTGGGAATGAAATCATAACACCTTGTCTATCGGTCTTCTTTGGGGTTGGTTCTTTAATCATGTTGCCATCTCTAACCCACAACATTATTTACACCCTGTGAATGGAATGCCACATACAAGGAGTCTGTTAACAATGACTGCCAAAACCTGAAAGAAAGTCAAAATAACAATACCTCAGCAAGATAAAGAGGCAACACTGCAGAGATAAGGTTGGAGGGCAGCAGAAAAAGGATGGCGACTTGAATGTGGGACAGATTTGTCATCAATGGAAGGGAAAACAAACTTGTATGTTTGATGTTCACATGTGAGGAAAGCCTTAGGAGTATGGGATGCAATAAAGGTATGAAGATTCTGGACTTAATGATCATATGTGAGGAATTATGTTTATTGCAGTTAATGTAGAATGTGATAAACTAGCTGTGTGATCTCAGATGGATTTGACATCTGCACATTCTGCTCAGTGTAGTCCAGGATCCTACTTAATGCAATATGTAATGACTACGGAACAGCTTTGGACTATAATTAAGGATGGCATTTTTTAACACTTTAAATGCTTATTATGTATTAATTTTACTTGTACTTTTAATGTTACTGGATTCGTATGTGTTTTAAGGCATTGAATAATTGCCTATATATAAGCCACCTTGAGTCCCCTTCAGGGTAGAGAAAGAAGGGGTATAAATAGGTTAAATAAATAAATAGAATAGGCTGACTGAAATGAATGGGGCTTAAATGTTTGGTGGCCAATAGGTTCCAGTCATTTCAGTAGATCTACTCTAGCTAAGACTAATTTTACATTTAGACCAGGAGTGGACAAAATGCTGACTTCCAGAAGTTTCAAGACTGTGGTTCCCAGCACTCTACACTATTGACAATCTTGACTAAAGCTGCAGGAGCTGCAACACTCTAAGTTGCCCTGGTCCAGCAACACCCCAATACAGCCTGCCTGTTGTATTGTCTGTTTATCTAAAACTATAGAATATAATACTTGTAAATTTGGGATAAATTGTGAATAGCAATGTTCCTATGGAAATTAGACATACTCCATTTGGTTGTGTCTTGCATTATGATTCTTGGGTCTGCATTACAAATCTTGCATCTCAGCAAATGGCTCAGGGAAATATCGACTTGGAAATCTAGTCGTTCTTTGTTAGAGACAGGCTGTGAGGCAGGACCAGTTTGCGCCTGTACTAACTAAGCAGTTCTTAACAACAAATGTACGAATGAACAAGTCCATCTATGGTGTCAAATTACATCAGTTTTACAGTATAGATCCAGCAAGAATGGGTTTATATCAGCGTTTCTCAACCTGGGAGTCAGGACACCTGGGGGGGGAGGGGTCACAAAGGGGTGTCAGAGAGGTTGCCAAAGACCATCAGAAAGCACAGTATTTTCTATTGGTCACAGGGGTTCTATGTGAGAAGTTTAGCCCAATTCTATCATTGGTGGGATTCAGAATGCTCTTTGATTGTAGGTGAACTATAAATTCCAGCAACTACAACTCCCAAGTGTCAAGGTCTATTTTCCCCAAACTCCACCATTTGGGTATATTGAGTATGCATGCCAAATTTGGTCCAGATTAATCATTGTTTGAATCCACAGTGCTCTCTGGATATAGGTGAACTACAACTCCAAAACCCAAGGTCAATGTCCACCAAACCCTTTCAGTATTTTCTGTTGGTCACAGGACTTCTTTGTGCCAAGACTGGTTTAATTCCATTGATGGTAGAGTTCAGAATGCTCTTTGATTGTAGGTTAACTATAAATCCCAGCAGCTACAACTCCCAAATGACAAAATCACACAAATACATCCCAAACCTCACCACTATTCAAATCTGGGTGTATCAGGTATTTGTGCAAAATTTGGTCCAGTGAATGAAAATACATCCTGCATATCAGATATTTACATTACGATTCATAACAGAAGCAAAACTACAATTATGAAGTAGCAACAAAAATAATTTTATTATTAGAGGTAACCACAACATGAGGAACTGTATTAAGGGGCCATGGCATTGGGAAGGTTGAGAACTATTGGTCTATATATATATTTCTCCTGAAGTACAATGTCAAAAGTTACACAGAAACTTTCAACCTTCTTCTGGGAAAGGGAGAAAATTGCTGAAACCATTTCTCTCCTATATGCTGAATCAAAATATCCTTTTTTTGTTATAACCCTTAGCTCTTCTAAAGATATAACTTAAATATATGGTTGCTCCCCAAGTGCCTGCAGTTTTATGGTGGAATTTTATCTTATTTTATTTCCCCACTGTGTTTCATTTTATTGTGATTTTTTTATAGATTTTATTATTTTATCGTAAGCATTTCTGAGAACATTGCTGAAGAGGAGCCCATAAATATTTTAAATGAATTAAATAAGTGAGCAATGGAAATTTATTTCTTATGCATATTTCCTAGCAGCAAAGTGGCAAAAAGGGAAAATGTTTAGGGAACCAAGCAACAGGGGCACTCAGGGCATGAAAGAAATTTCATTTTGGAGGTGGAGAAAATTATAATAAATGTTGTGAGGAATGTAAATATTTTGTCTGTATGAGTCCATTGTCACATAGTACACTAAAATTCATGATTATCGCAACAGACTTTATGGTGTGATCCAAGTGCGTCTACTTCAGTGGTAAATTCTATAGAGGTCAGCAAGCTCACTCCTAAGTAATTGTATATAGGGTTGCAGCCCTAACTGTACATTTAAAAGAATCATTGTATGCTTTGAATTAAATGAGGAACTGAGATCAATAGCACTGTATGTACTCAGCTAGTTGAATATTGCTCTGGGAGTAGACTGCTTAGAGTGATTTATTACTCTTGTGTGGATTTAATGAGAATCACCAGCAGAAGCTGAACAGCCAAAGCAGTCAGTCAGGAAACAACAAAAGCAGGCTTCTCGTTTTATAAAAGAGCCCAAGATAAATTTGTTTGTGATAATATATAAACTGCTATTCAAAAAGCCATTTTGTAAAGTAGTGTTTAACTGTCCCAATATTTCTGTTTCTTTGCAAAAGAGCTGCCTGTCAAAACAGACATCATGCCAAGATGAATGATTTGATTAGCTCGTTAGTACACATCATCAGCTATGGTAATGGCATCAATCCATCAATAGAAATTACCAATGATATATGGACACTCTTTTAGCACATTAGTGCAAATAATCAGGAGAAATTATTTGCACTAATGGAACTTCAGCAGCGGCTTGTGTACCAGTTGCGCCTGTACCTTGGCAAGTCAGGCTTGGCCACTGTGATCCATGCTCTCGTTACATCTAGGATAGACTACTGCAACATGCTCTATGTGGAGTTGCCTTTGAAGACTGTTCGGAAGCTTCAAATAGTCCAATGAGAGGCAGCCAGGCTAATAACTGGGGCGGCATACAGGGAGCACACAACTCCCATGTTGCATCAGCTCTACTGGTTGCCAGTTTACTACCAGGCACAATTCAAAGTGCTGGCTTTGGCCTATAAAGCCCTAAATGACCCTGGCCCAATCTACCTGTCTGCACATATCTCCCTCTCTGAACCACCTTGGAGATGAAGATCTTCTGGGGAGGTCCTGCTCTTGGTCAAACCACCATCACAGGCACAATTGGCAGAGACGAGAGAGAGGGCCTTCTCAGTATGTTTATAGTTTATTTATGTTGCAGCACTGAATGTTTGCCATATATATGTTGTGCTCTGCCCTGAGTCCCCTTCAGGGTGAGAAGGGCAAAATATAAATGTTTCAAATAAATAAATAAATTGTTGGACTCCCATCGAGGAATGGAATGCTGGTACTTGCAATCCTATATCATCCAGAGGGATATTTGTGTTTCATTCCAGAAACAAATAGGCATTGGTTTTTTGGTAAGGGTTTTGAGATCTGTCCTGGCATTGAATATACAATCAAGCTTCCACACTTGTTGGATTATTATTATTATTATTATTATTATTATTATTATTCTGCCCTGTCTCCTAAAGGGACTTGGGGTGGTTACCAAACAAAAACGTAGTAAACATTCAATGCCATAATGAAAACAAACAAACCAAATCAAAGCAATAAATAAATAACATCAATATAAAATTATAATAAACTAACCAATAACTAAATTAGAAACAAAATAAAATAATTACTAAAAAGCCTAATAAAATCTTATCAAACATATTTACTTTATAATAAAATCTGACCACTAAAGTGCATTAAAGTATAAAATGGTTTGCAGCCACCAACAGAGCCAGGATGGGTTTCCAGCATCCAATGAGGTTGTGAATTAGGATGTTCTAGTCCTTCTCCTCTTCTTACTTTTGCAAACTTGATTGCTTTGAGATTTTATTAAAATGTTCTCTCCAGGGATGTTTTTAAGTCCTCCAGTTCAGTTCTTTGGTCCAGCAGAGGTTGAATGCAAAATCATGCTGGAGGACATAGAGAAGAGCTTTCCAAACTTTTCATATTGACGACATTCTTTTTAGATATGCATCCTTTCACGACACAGTATTTCAGTTTTACTAGCAAACACGAGATTAAACCAAACCCTTATAAGAGTTTCTTACAATATATATGTGATATATTATAAAATATATATTACATATATATTGGATTTTTTTCACTTTACATTTCTTACGTACTGCAGTTGATTGTGGTGTACTTTCCTCTATAGCTGCTCCATTTGGTTCATTGCAAACATCATTATCAATACATTTTCTTTTCTTAATTAGAAACTTATCAATTTTAGTGGTAATTACTGCAACTCAATCAACAAATTGTACAAATTATAAGAGTCAACACACTTGTGTAGAGATTAAATCTCTTTAGTTGCTTTTAAATGAAGGCTGGATGGCCATCTGTTGGGAGGGCTTTGATTGTGCATTCCTGCCTGGCTGGAGGGGTTTAGACTAGATGCCCTTTAGAGATCCTTTCCAACTCTACTGAAATATAGCCTGGGAGTCCAGTGAAGTCTCCTTTTCTGGGATATTTAAACTGATACTAGATGGCTTTCTGTTGGAAGGGCTTTGACTGTATCTTCCCAGCCTTTGTTCATTGGGGGGGGGGGGGGGGGAGGGCATTTTTTATTCAACACATCTGCTGGGACATACTGACAGGTTTCCTATGAAACAGGTAATATGTTAATCATTTGTGGTATTATAAATTTTTCTCAGGAGAAGAACAAGTCTTTTATAAAACCTACCAGTCTTGTTTGCCTGGTCAAGTGCTTGATGCCTTGGGACTGGTTTCTCCAGCTCTCTTTATTTCGAGGCACCAAATGAGAGCTGCATACATCATTTCCCTTCACTCTGATCTCCAGCACCTTGGGAATGTTTTAGCTGAGGCTTAGTGAAGGTAAGTCACAACCTCATTGATGGAGCCACATGGGGATGGAGGTCACAACCTCATGATGGAGCCACATTGGGATGCAAGCCTTATATGTTTAATTTGGGATAACCTAACTGGAGTCCAGACTACTTCATGAAATATCATCAAAAGATTCTGGACCAATCAGGATTCTTCCGTTCCTATGTTTTTAGAATGTTTATTAATTTAATCTACAATACATAAGTGGTACTTCAGCACCATTGTAATTAGTACTGAAATATTTATATTTCATTTTATTTTTTCTTGAGGCATTTTTAGGTTATTTAGAAACACAAAGAAGGTACCAAGAAAAGAAAATAACCACTCAGTATTAATGTTCTGTTTTAAACTAGCTAAAGTGAGAAATTTCCTTTCACTCTTAAGAATTAGAATTTTAATATTTAATCCTAGTAGGTTGCCATTAGTGATATTATCCGACTGTGCGCTCCTGTGAGCACAAATGTTTGAAATGGAATTAGCTTCACCTGTGAATTTTTAATCATTTGCCCTGATTTAATACACAGGCAGGATGTTCTGAATGCATTTTGTTACCGTGAATATTAAATAGTTTTTGTCTGTGTGTGTGTGTGTGTGTGTGCAGGGAATTTCTTGGCAGTTAGAGGTATCCAGAGGAGAGGCGATTTTAGTCTGTTGTTGCAAAACTATCTGCGCCTTAAAAGTTGAATTAGGTTTATTTGGCATAAGCTATTACAGACTGAAGTCTTTGAGATAGCCTATAGTCAAGGGAAGTTTATGTTGGCCCTTTCCCCTTTAACTTGTTGGTCTTTAAGGTGCCACAAGACTATTTATTATATTTTGTGTTGCAGACATTTCATTAGAAAACATGGGAGGAGGAGAGTGGAACTTTCCTAGCCAGTGTAGACTTCACTTCTCGATAGATGACAAAACCAACATCCTTGTAATGACCTTAGAATCACAGAATCATAAAGCTGGAAGAAACCTTGTGGGCCATCCAGTCCAACCCCCTGCCAAGAAGCAGGACAATCGTGCTCAAAGCACCCCCAACAAATGGCCATCCAGCCTCTGTTTAAAAGTCTCCATAGAAGCTACACACTTTGGAGTAGAGAGTACTACTGGTAAACAGCTCTCAAGTTCTTCCCAATGTTCAGGTGGAATATCCTTTCCTGTAGCCTGAAGCCATTGCTCGGCATCCTAGTCTCCAGGGCAGCAGAAAACAAGCTTGCTCCCTCCTCCCTATGATTTCCCCTCACATATTTATACATGGCTATCATGTCTCCTCTCAAACATGCCCAGATCTTTAAGCTGCTCCTTATAGGGCTTGTTCTCCAGACCCTTGATCATTTTAGTTGCCCTCCTCTGGACCCATTCCAGCTTGTCAATATCTCTCTTCAATTGTGGTGCCCAGAATTGGACACAGTATTCCAGGTGTGGTCTAACGAAGGCAGAATAGAGGGGTAGCATGACTTCCCTGGATCTAGACATTATACTCCTATTAATGTAGGCCAAAGTCACTTTTTTGGCTTTTTTAGCTGCAGCATTACATTGTTGGCTCATGTTTAACTTGTCCACAAGGACTCCAAGATCTTTTTCACATGTACTGCTGTCAAGCCAGGAGTCTCCCACTTTGTATCCTTGCATTTCATTTTTTTTCTGCCTGTGGAGTATCTTGCATTTGTCCCCATTGAACTTCATTTTGTTATTTTTGGCCCATCTCTCTAATATGTTAAAATCGTTTTGAATTCTGCTCCTGTCCTCTGGAGTATTGGCTATCCCTCCCAGTTTGGTGTTATTTGTACTAAGAATTCTATCTCCTCACCCATGAGAAAAATATATAAATGGTTGATTCTTCCAGACCTTTCCTCCCTCTCTTCCTTCTGCTTGAATTTTTGATTGTGTACTGTTTTTGGTAAGAGGTCATGTTGTTCATTTATTTGTTTATTTATTGCTTATGTTAAACTCTAAAGTAGCCTGGTCGCCAATGCTCCTGTATTAAATTGTATCAGTATATCCTTTTGTGAGAAAACACAAAAGGATATACTGAAGAAGACACTAAATCTTCTTCAGAAATAGTGTCCAGTTTTATACTTGGATTTGAAGACTTCACCCACACACTCACAAAAAGTGTCAGGTTTTGTACATAAGTGGATCTCACCACTCCCTTCCCTGTAACCTCCACAGGACAGCTGTAACCACCAGCAATTAAAATCCCTGTGATTTAGGCTGAAGATAAGCCACCAGTGAATTATCTTCCAGATGGTGAATAATGTCAAATGGTGAAATGCTGAAAAGATGAGAAAGATAAACATAAAGAGTCTTGGAGGGTTTTTTGATAATGAAAACCAAAATATATATATTGTTAATTGACAACACGGTTAAATATAGAACCAGCTATTGAAAGTAATAAAACTTTTGTTTGCTTGTATCCATCTAATGGATGCTCACGGAGATAACTAAGGCCATCTGTTCAAGACACCATCATTTGTCTTCCATTATTTAAAGTTTTAGAGAAAATGGGCAAACTTAACTAACCTTCTTGACTAAATTAGCTTCATAATCATAAAAAGTCTGTTAGCTTAGCAGAACAATTGCATCCTCCAGATTCACTTGCTTCCATAGATTTAGGGTGTAATGAAAAGTATTCCCTGCCTAAGAAAATCCTAGGAAATTGATGGGGATCACCATAAATCGATGACTGGCGACTTGAACACAGATACACCCAAAGGTATCTCTCCACTGGTACAGAAGAATAGTGTAAGAATCATCTATCCTCACAGTGTCTAGCCTGTGATAACACACATTGCCAAGGGCACATTTTGGAAATATAAAAATGTCAAAAGTGAAAGGGTGGATTAAAGGGAAGCTCCATGAGCAAAGAGATCCCTCCACCAGGTGCAAGTGCCAAAATGTGCCTCTGTAAGATTGGAACAGGTAGGAAGCAGCCTTTTTTCTGTTGGAGCCATGGGCCTTGCATTGCAAAGGTTGCCATATTCCAATTCTTCACATCCAGGCACATTGTTGCCATTAACTTCCATCAAGTTGACTTCAATTTATGATGATCTTATGAATGGAAGACCTCCAACTCGCTCTGTTAGCAATAGCCTTGCTTAGGTCTTGCAGCTTCAGGACCATGGGTTTCCTTAATTAGGTCTATCCATTTATACTGTGGCCCATAAATCTTGTTTAATGCTAATTAGCATATTGTGCAGATCGTCCTTCGCCTAATCCTGTTTGCTGCCAATCTATTTCCTCAATGAGGACTGTAGACATGAGCAGAGTGTGATTGAACTCCAACACATTATACATTGGCAAAAGAGCCATATCTCAGTGGTTAGAAGCATGTGTTAAATATTGAAGAAATATATGAAATTTCTTCAATATTTGAGAATTTTAAAATGCTATTTAAATTAAAACCTGTTTTAATGTTTGTATATTTGTATATTTTAAATGATTATGCTGATGCTTTTATGTTAAGCCACTTTGAGTCCCTTTCGAGAGAGATAAAGTGGGATATAAATGAATGTAATTTTAATTAAAATATTTGCACAAATTAAGGACATGAACTAGTCAGGATTCTCACAACCATCAGCAATGTACATCACCTAGGTATCATTTTTTTAAAATTAATCACTGATTTGGGACAATCAGTATCACACGAAGTTTAAAGTGCTAGACCAATAGGCCTAAGTTTGTATTATTGCTTTGTCATGGAATTTGCCATATGACTTCGTCCATCCCTACCTTGCAAGAAACCTAATTTACTGGAGTTTTTTGGGGGGATTCCTGGGAAGAATGGCTGCATATTTTCCTGATATAGTATGAATCATTGATGTCATAATCTACATTTCTCAGTGCATTGGTACTGCCAGTGACATTTTCTTCTGATCACCCTGTATCAGGCCCGTAGCCAGGATTTCGTTTCGAGGGGGGGGGGCTGAATGTTTTTCAGGTGGGGGGTTTGGGGGGGCTGAGTTTCGGGGGGGGCTGAGTCTGAGTGAAAGAGGGTCTAGCCTAGCAAACCTTTTGTATCATTACGCCAATACCCTCATGCATATGGGATATATTGAGTATGGTGATCAGATCATGATATGAATAAACATAACAGTTTAAATAATGCACCAGTAAGGCCTTTTTGCAAACCACCATGAGAATTTGGGGGGGGGGCTGAAGCCCCCCGAGCCCCCCCCCCTTCCTGGCTACATGCCTGCCCTGTATCTTGCCCCCACATCTGCACCTGCCTCTCCTTACCTGAATGACATGGAATCCATGTTCATGAAGATGCATGTTGATTGCATGAGACCACACACACACACAAATCAGAATTTGGTAGAGGTGGAGCAAAATCTCATAGATTTCTTCAATATTTAACAAATGCTCTTTACCACTGAGATACAACCCTTCTGCAAATGTGTTGGTATTCAACCACACCCTGCTCAAGTCTACAGTCCTTATGAGAAAATAGATTGGCAGCAAACAGGATTAGGTGAGAGACCTTCTTCTATTATTCCTGAATTCCTGTTGTCTGTGTCTTTCATCACTCTTTGTTCCCTCCTTCCATCTCATTGATGGCATAGAATAATAATTCTCAGGTTGCATGCTCTTTTTTAAGCCCCCAAGACCTTGTGGTCCTCTCCTTCTCCTCTCTAGTCTTTGAAGGAGGGTTGAATGCAGAATGTAGTTTGTGAGAATTTCCTTTGTTTGACTTTTGATGAAAAAATACCATATGTCTATTTAGATTTATTTAGATAGTCTAGATTCCAATGTTTCTATCTAGAAATATAGATTCTGATTTATAACTGGCAAATAGGGGGAGAAAACATGGAGGCAGTGACAGACTTTGCATCTCTAGGTGTGAAGATCACTACAGACGCAGACTGCAGCCAGGAAATCAGAAGACGTTTCCTTCTTGGGAGGAGAGCAATGGCCAATCTCGATAAATTAGTGAAGAGTAGAGACATCACACTGGCAACAAAGATCCGCATAGTTAAAGCAATGGTATTCCCCATAGTAACCTATGGATGTGAGAGCTGGACAATAAGCAGGCCCGTAGCGAGGGGGGGGGGGGGGTTTAGGGGTTCAACCCCCCCCCCCCGAAATGTTTCAGATTTTTTTAAAAAACCTGGTTTATTCATGAATTTTAACTGGTTAACCCAATCCCCATGCTGCTAAGTCTATGAGATGCAAAAAATCAAGAGTCCCTCCAAAACTGCAAGCACTATCTCAAACAAATATTAGCAATTTATTCACACTGTCATTACTTGCAGCAATAGCCGATGTAGTTGTTCTGGTACAGCTGTACCAGGAGCTCCAACTTTATTTGCTTTATATTAAATGTTTGCTTGCAGTCCTAGGTTTCAGGGACTCTGCAGATAGGTGGCTTCTTTGGTTTCAGTCATAGGGCAAGTCACCTGTTCATCATTGTTAAGTTTTGGTCCCGCCCCTTGCTCAGGGCAATTGGGAAGGGAAGGGAGCCATTTTTAGTTAGTCTCAGCAAGGAAAACTTATGTATAGGATGTGTGCAAGCTTCCCCTGTACAAAAGCTTCAACCCTTAAGACCTTCCGGGGGAGAAAGGTCTTAAGAGTCTCCAAAGAATTTCCAGGAAAACAGCCCTAAAGACCAAAGAACTCCAGCTGGAGAACATCTACTGCCTTGCTGGTAGGTCCACTTGGCATTCGAGACGCAGTTCGACCCAGTAGCGGAGGCCACATCAGTAAGGGTTAGATTACAGTCAGCCTGGGAGAAGTTAAAACGGGGATTTTCCTTTAAAGAAGAAGTTATTGAAGACAGTTGCCTGTCCTTCGTGGGCAAGATTAGGAATTCACCAGTTGCCTAAAAGCTTGGAATCATTTGCTTAACTTTACTGAAGACAAGAGAAGTTTCTGTTTGATTGTTCATTAATAAAATACTTTGTTGTACTTCTCAAGCCATCTAAAGACTGTTTGTGGTGGAAACCTCTGAGAACTTCTCTTTAGGCCCCCTGGCTTCCCGCTGGGCAAAGGTTGCACATCCTGTTCTAAAGACAATTATTTACAGGATCAGCGCGTCACAGAACAGTAGTGAAGCAACCAAGTTGGGGGGGGGGGGTGTTGAATGCTCTCATTAAGGAGGCCAGACTTGGTGGAGGTGGTTGACAAGGGCAGAGCTGCAGGCTATTGAAGGCTGCTCTGCCCCCTGCTGTGCTCTTTGCTTCAGCCTGAGCTGAGAGGCAGGTTTCAACCCCCCCTGCGAAATTTTCAACGCCCCCCCCCCCGAAAATTTCAACCCCTCCCGAAATTTTTTTCTGGCTACGGCCCTGACCATAAGGAAGACTGAGCGAAGGAAAATAGATGCTTTTGAACTGTGATGTTGGAGAAAAATTCTGAAAGTGCCTTGGACCATGAGAAGATGCAACCAGTCCATAATTCAGGAAATAAAGCCTGACTGCTCATTGGAGGGAAGGATATGAGAGGCAAAGATGAAGTGTTCTGGCCACATAATGAGAAGACAGGAAAGCTTAGAAAAGACAATGGGGAAAATGGAAGGGAAAAGGAAGAGGGGCCAATCAAGGGCAAGATGGATGGATGGTATCCTTGAAGTGATTGGCATGACCCTGAAGGAGTTGAGGGTTGCGATGGCTGACAGAGAGCTCTGTCGTGGGCTGGTTCATGAAGTCATGAAGAGTCAAAAGCAACTGAACGAATAAATGACAACATATTTTAATAAACTTTTTGAAACGTTAAGGTTGACTCTGCTATTCTATTGCTTAAGCTCAAGAATCCTTCAACCTCCTGTTATGCCATTAGTAAGCTACTATGCTATGCTGTGTCTTTGTTTTCCAAATGCCTGTTATTTGGAGAGAATTTGCATAACATCATGGATGTTGGAAAACCACCATTTGTATTATATGACTTCCTTCCTACATGTCAGCTATAACATGAATGCTGTCAGGGATTTCTTCATTGTACTGATGTGGCTAATACAGTTGTTACTCAGATTCTTCATTCATGGATGAAAACATCCACCCCACTGTCAAAACAACAGACCTTAATCTTGTGATTTCACATACTGTAAGGGACAACATTCTACTGTGCTATTATATATAATGAGACTTGAGTATCCATAGATTTTAGGATTCAATTAGTGTCGTGGAACCAAACCCAGTTGATATCAAGCATCCAATGAATAGGCAACAGCCATGCTAGTCTTACATAGAAGCTTCCAGATGCTGCCAAGAGTTGAGAACATCTCTAATTCATATTGGCTGAATCACCTTCCTCTTTGCTGCAGGAATCCTTTCCTCCTACCTGGGTATCAATTATTCTGCCACTGATAAGTGAAACTTGAAAAACTTACTTTTTGTACTACAAACCCAAGAACACCCCACTAGAAAATCTACTGGTCATTCTCATTAGTGGGTTGTGGAAACTATAGCCCACAAATAGGAGCCCCCAGTGGTGCAATGGGTTACACCCTTGTGCCAGCAGGACTGAAGACCAACAGGTCAGTAGTTCGAATCCAGGGAGAGCAAGAATGAGCTCCCTCTGTCAGCTCCAGCTCCCCATGCGGGGACATGAGAAAAGCCTCCCACAAGGATGATAAAACATAAAAAAGGGCATCCCCTGGGCAACGTGCTTGCAGATGGCCAATTCTCTCACACCAGAAGCAACTTGCAGTTTCTCAAGTCGCTCCTGACATGAAAAAAAAAGTTCACAAATATAAACTTTCCAAAGTGATGATGGAGTGTGGCATTTCAAAATTGAAGCTCATGGGGATTTTCAAAAGATCCCAAATGTGTTTCAAAGTAGTTTTGAATTTAGTGCAGAAAGCTGTGAAAGAAGAAACCTTTGCAAATGCACTCTATTCCTTGAACAGGGACATACCATGGTAAAAGCAAATCACAAAACAAGCATAGGATAATGTGTACTTCCAGCAGCTAAGGGAGCCAAAGAATTTTGCCTTTGTTATGAATGTGAAACTAAACGCTGTTACGGGTCAAAGAGTTGACCTGGAACTGCAATGGTGGAAGGAAGGAGTCAAAAGCAGTGGTGTTATTTCTTAGTACACAGCACCAGATTTCAGAAACTGAGCTACCCAAATAACGACTCAATTATCATTGAAGTTCACAATGACAAAGCAACATGCATCTTATCATTTTTGGCCTTCTGTTTCCCTTCTACGTACACTGAGTCTATAGATGAACTGATTCAGAAAGAAGGATTTGATATTAAACCAGCAGAGCCTTTCCAATGCTACAACAAACAAAGCTCCCATCCATTTCCAAATCTTTATTAAAATCTTTACTCAGTACCTTTTGCTGAAGCAGACTCATCTATAGGATAAAGGGAGGAGGAAATCAAAAGAGAGAAGTAAACATATTGTAGATCTGAGCATGTCTGCTGATCGATGGGGATAAAAATCAGTGTCTCCCTTTCTTGCTTTATTTGAATTCATCGGTGCTCCTGTAGACTGAGCAAAGCAACACAATTATTAGAATACACTTGTGCCAAAGAGACTATACCTTTACATTTCCAAGCACTGATTTCAGAACATGCTGAAGTGTAAATTCATTTCTAACCAGCTATTTGGACAATACATTCCAAATGCCCATGTTTAATTTCCTTAGACTGTGCTTCACATCTGCACTGTTCCCCCATTGAATAGATAAGGAGCTTACCCAAAATCCTACATCAACCAGATGGAGCACAGCGCTCCACCCGCACAGTCCTATGCTGGCTAAGAAGGATGTGCAGCAAGAGCAAGATCAGACATGCCTCTATGGAGCCTGGTCCTGATGCCTGTGTCTTTCCATAATACTGTCACCCAGTGCAGTCTGAACTAACTTTCTCCTTTTTCTCCATGGGAGAAAGGGGAGGGGCTGATAGGAAGGACTGCAGCCTCTCTCCTCTGGAGAAGCGGTAGGGTGCTGCATTGGTGGTCACTATGTAGATTCCCTTTCTGATTTTGTAAAAACTACTTAAAAGGTGTGGAGGTGTTACTTTGTTTGAAAAATGCTTCTTCTAGAGGCTTGAGGAGCAGCAATTGTCCTCACTTCACAAAAATCATTTCATTGTTGGGACATGGAGGGACCCATGAAACCAAGCTTGGGAGGCAGCTCATGAGAAAGGATTCCAATTTCTGATAACAGAACTCAAGATATCTCACTTCTCCAGCTTTTTATTTCCAGAGCAGCATCAGTGCTTATCAACCACCTCAATTAATGAAATTGCTATTGAATGTTTGCCATTTATATATTGTGCTCTGCTCTGTGTCCCCTTCAGGGTGAGAAGGGTGGAATATATATGTTCTTAATTAATTAATTAATTAATTAATTAATACAGACATTAGACCAATGTTCTCTCAAATACAGGATTCCCATAGGAACTCTGTGTGTTTTTTGTTGTTGTTTTAACTACAGCAAAGTCATTTGGAAATAAAGCAGCTCAATCATTTACCCAGAACTCACAATTTCTGAATCAGTGTTGAGTTTGTGGACATAGGACATGTGATACTAACACCACAATGGATCATTAAGTTAGATTTTATGATCCCAATTTTGAGTTGTGTGTTCAGAAAATTATGTATGTAAGGCTTTGAATTTTGCCATTATCTCTGTGTAAACTGCTTTGAGTCCCTCCCCCCGCCTCGCCCGGGGTGAGAAAAGCAGTGTATGTAAATAAATAAATAAATAAAATGACTGATGGGGCAATATGAATTTGGACAGGCAAAGGAAAAACAGCATGAGCCACAGAAATGAATAGGAAAAAATAAGCAGTGTTTTAATTTTTTTTTTATCGTATAGGAACGTGTGACATGCAGCAGAACCAATGCCATGCCTAACTAATGTTTGTTTGCATTATAAGGCAATAACAGGGATGCATGGCAAGGGAACAAGGGACCTCTTTTAATTAAAAACAATGGAAGAGTTTTAGCTGGAGCCTTCTTGGGTTCCAGAAAAATACTGCAACTTGGTTTTATGTGACCCAGTCTTGCCTCCTGAGTAAATACAGATCACTCACTTTTCATAAATTTCCCTAGTGAGTTATTCAGTTAAGGAACTTTAGAGGACAACTAAGCTACAGAGAGCATTGTATGGGTGCAGATGCACAGAAGAATTGACTGATGGCTATGAGACAGAGTGCTGGGATTTTAGAGAAAATAAATACTACCTTCACATTTCATTTGTGTGACCCATATTGTTTAAAAAGTAGTATACATATCCACAAATTTAATTATACAATCCATGTGCTGAATACTAAAACAGTATGTGGATAAATGGTCAAGATGTATGACTAACAATCCATTGTGCAACTGCAATGCACAGTGTGCACAGGCAATGCATAGATGCAGTAAACCATTCCATGCTACTATATGTTCTTCACTATGTACACAACAATGTACCACACCATTTATGTCAGCATTAGTTGGACATAACCCAGAAAAACTCCAATCACTTAATATGTTTCTAATATACAGGATATCAGCCATTAACTCAATTTGTATACTAATCTAAGAAGAGCCATAGTGGGTCATATCAAAGACTTATTCAATTCAGGATTGGGCTGACACAGTAGTCAATACTATGCAATGGGAAGGCAGACAGTAACTAATCTTAAGAGGTGAATTTTCTCTGATATACTGGAAGTAACATACAGTATCACCCTCATATCCACAGACGGAGAGGAGGGATATATTCCCTAACTTTGTGTGCATTTGTGAAACCACATATAATAGTGAACCCTATTGAAATGAAAGATCTCTCACCCAAGAATACTGTAGAATTGTGCTAGATGACCTAGAAAAAGACTAGAGAAAATATATTTTGTTCGGTAAAGGTAAAGGTTTTCTCCTGACAGTATGTCCAGTCGTGTCCAACTCTGGAAGTTGGTGCTCATCTCCATTTCTAAACCAAAGCCGGCATTGTCCATAGACATCTCCAAGGTCATGTGGCTGACATGACTGCATGGAGCTCCGTTACCTTCCCACCGGAGCGGTATCTATTTATCTATTCACATTTGCATGTTTTTGAACTGCCAGGTTGGCAAAAGCTGGGGCTAACAGCTGGAGCTCACACTGCTCGCTGGATTCGAACCTGCAACCTTTCGGTCAGCAAGTTCAGCAGCTCAGCAGTTTAACCCACTGTGCCACCAGGGGCTCCCTATATTTTGTTAGGCATGGAAAAATGAACTGTAGATACAGTCCCACAGATATAGGGCACATACTATATTAACAAATATGATAGTCATCCTTATATTATTGTCAATTTAAGTCGATAACTACTTGATGTTGTAATCAATTCTGCACTTTTATGTACTCAAATAAGATATATTTCCTTTTACCTGTTCTGAATTTCTCACCATTGAGCTTCAGTAGATGGCCCTGGCTTTTAGTAGTATGAGAAAGGGAAGAAACCATCTATTTACTTTCTCCATGGAATGCATTATTTTACACATTTGTATCATGTCCCCCACATCATTTTCTTCTATGTTCACAAGCTCTAAACATTGTAATCTTTCATCGTAGGAAACTAAAAAAAGAAAAGGTTTTGGTAGTAGATTGCTCAATTAAATTGTCGATCCGGTCTCTGTTATTTAAAAAGGAAAATTCTGTGCCAGTGATCATTAGGAAAGAAAGTGGAAATGAAACTGCAGAATATCGTACTGACCTTATAAAACTCCATACTGTGATCAGTTACCATAACACAGAAAGAATACAGTGGAGCTGGAAAAGGCACATAGAAGGGCAACCAACATAACCTTTCATCATGAAAAGTTTCATCTGTCAAAAGTATTGGCATAAATTGGGACATCTCATACAGACATTTACATACTTTCTCAGTAGTACATTAAGATACACTGCATTTCATTATAGCTGTTGTTACAGAGAGTAAAATGCTTGTTAGAGACTAGATAATTCTATTTTATCATAATTTTATGGTCTGCGAAATATGTATTCCTGCTGGGGAATTCATGAGCAAGCAGCTCCTGGTTAAGGGTGGAATGCCATAATTAAAATCAAAAACTATATAAAACAAATAGCACAGCTTACATAATGTTAGTATTCACAGCACCATCTCTACCCAAGGTCCTTTCCAACAGGATATTAGGCCCTTGCGCCATCCCCAAAATGGCTCTCAAAGGAACAATCCTATTGGTGGCAGGTCAGCCAGCCAAACAACCCCTGACACCCCTTATCAGAAAGAGAAGAGATGGTGGCAAACCCTTCTACAGCAAATATGTAGTTAGATATTCTAAGCAAATAGGCATCAGTTTTGTTGAAGGGAGGGGCTGATAGGAAGGACTGCAGCCTCTCTCCTCTGGAGGAGCGGTAGTGGTATGTGCTGTCTCGGTGTGTTCAGACAGAGGCGTAGCCCTGAGCCTGACTGCTGACCATAAAACACAGAATGGCAATGCTTTTTAAAAATTTAAACTTTTAATCATATTATTAACAATTTATTTCATTGGGTTCATATCCACCTAAAAAGGCATCACATAGTCATCATCTTGATCATTGATGTTAACAATTGGATAATCATATATAAAGCATAAATTTACAATTTTTGTGACTGCATGAATGGCCATGCTTTTAAGTAAGTGAAGGAGGGTTTTCAGGGAAAATTTCACACACAGATATGTCCCTAACAGAGTTTCAGCCACAATGTCATCTGATTTTGGAAGTACAGTGGTCCCTCACTTATCACGGGGGTTACGTTCCAGGACTCTCGCAATAAGTGAAAAACCGCAAAATAGGGACACCCCCTCCCCTCCTCACCCTTTTTACCTTTCTCTTCCTCCTCCTTGTTGCTGCCTGGGCATCTTGCCGCTGCTTGGGCCCTGCGATTGAGGAGGTGGAGGAGGTGTCATGGGGCCCAAGTAGCGGCAAGAGGCCCCAGCAGCAACGAGGAGCAGGAAGATGAAGGTAAAGTGGGCAAGGAGGGGAAAAGACCGCCACCTCACCCTCCTTACCTTCACCTTCCTGCTCCTCATCACCGCTGGAGCCTCTTGCTGCCAAGTGGCAGTAAGAGGCCCTGGCAATAATGAGGAGCAGGAAGAGGAAGGTAAAGAGGGCGAGGAAGGAAGAAGAGCCACCCTCTCCCCCTCTTTACCTTCCTCTTCCTCCTCCTCCTCGCCACCTGGGCCTCTTGCCACTGAGCCTCCTATGCACACTCCACATATCTCATTTGTAGTGCAGAAAGAAAGAATGAGCAATACAATATTTGAAATGAAAATAGTTTTAACCAACATACACCTAACCCTGCTCATTGGAGGAAAGAATATTAGAAGCAAAGATGAAGTACTTTGACCACATCATGAAAAGACAGGAAAACTTAGAGAAGACAATAATGCTGGGGAAAATAGAAGGAAAAAGAAAGAGAGGGTGACCAAGGGCAAGATGGATGGATGGTATCCTTGAAGTGACTGGCTTGACTCTCAAGGATCTGGGGTCGTGATGGCCGAGAGGGAGCTCTGGCGTGGGCTGGTCCATGAGGTCACAAAGAGTCAGAAGCAACTGAATGAATAAACAGCAACAAAACCTAAGAGTATTTCGGGGGGAAGACTCCAGGGCCATCCAGTCCAACCTCCTTCTGCCATGAAGAAAAAGTACAATCAGAGTGATGGGAGGGAAATGAGGTTTTGGAAGCAAAGTAGGGGGAGACGAATCTGGGCATCAAGGAAGAGTCTGGGCAGTGAGGGAGGCAGGGGAGAAAGGGTCTCTGCCCCAGAAGGATGCTGCTGCTTCTGCTGTTTAATTTCCCTGCATTTCTCAGGAGGGGGAAGAGCTAAGAGGAGGAGGAGGGAAGCAGCAGTCACTGCAGAGTCCCTCACTATCACTCGTGGAGCCCCACGGGATCCACGGAACACAGTTTGAGAATCCCTGCTCTATATTTACAGCATGGTCCACAGCTGACAGAAGTCTATGAACAAAGCCCATGATCCTACTTGCAAATAGCAGGGTACAATACTCCACCACATGGACAGCTGCATCACTCATATAGATGTCTCAGAAACCCCATGCCAACTTCTAAAATACACAGTGGACTGCACTACTGGGCAGTGACTTATGAGTAAGCCATCAACAGCATTCCAACCAAAAGGGACTGCCATATGAAGGCAGACTATTTATCTACCTTTTATTCTTATTGGCAGTGTTTCTCCATGGTCTCAGAGAGATGGATTTTTCCCCTTCGTTAATTGCTGTTGTTGTCCATTTGTTCAGTCACTTCCAACTTTTCATGACCTCTTGGACCAGCCCATGCCAGAGCTCCCAGCAGGGAAAGTGAGTTCCCAGCAGGGCTCTCTCTGGAGGAGGGTCTAGGGAACTTTTCCAGAAGAAATGGGCACTGCTTCCCCTGCAGGGGAAGGAGCAAAGACACTACAATTAATCCCATCTTCTACAGGAGCCTCTGCAGCAGGCCCCTGCCTCAGATATATTACAGAGTTAACTTCACCCACTCCAGTAGCCCAAAAATCCTGCTCTGTTTTGGCCGGCTTTGCCCCTCCCCTCCCCTCCCGCCCCAGTCCTGTTTTTTGGGGGATATACAACACAAACCACCAAATTTTACAAATCACTTTCATTCAAACTAATCCGAGTGTAACCCTACTGTATGAACATATTGGCTAGAGGATTCTGGGATATATAGTATTTTTCCAAGCTTTTAGTACAGCAGTGGAAGATCCCATTGAAGGTGGCAAAGGGTGAAAACTTCAATTTTCCTACTCCATCTCTTGAACTTTCTTACTGACATACACATATGTCTAGAGACAGCCCAGTTGGACCACAAGATTCCAGTTCCAGCTGACTGGAGCTCTTAACAGATATGCATCTCTTAGGAAGAGGAGGAAACATTGCAATATTTTCCAGCCCCATTAAATCTGTGCAGTACGATAATAACAATGCATTATCTTCCATGGTCTCAGTCAGAGCTGGGGTTTCTGCCAACCTAGGTGAAGAATTAGCAACCCATTGGATTTGTCTCCATATAGCAGCCACAAGATCAGATAATGTCAATCTAATAGAACTGCACATTTCCTTCTTTTCATTTAAATCAATACCCTTCATGTGCCAAGCCAAGCAATGTCAGCAGAGCAAGTTAATTTACTTCAGTTTCAGTCTGCAATTGGTTTATGCTATATTATTTTTCTCTGCTGTCAAAACTAATTATCCCACAAACTAGTGAATTCCGTTTGTAGGAACATCATATTCTCTGATGTCTCCATCCAGCCTCTAAGTTCTGCAGAGGGAGCCCTTCCCTCAGTCACATCACAGGTAAGTTTTCTGAGGATATATGAGATAGCCTTCTTGGTGGCTGCTCCCAAATTGTAGAACTCCATTGCTGTGTGTAGTGAATTCCCTACCTGTTAGGCTAGGAAAAGTCTAGGAAAGTAGGCTCAGGAAGTTCGGCAGCCATTTTGGAAAGGGTGCTGGGGGGGGGGCGATCCATTTTAGTTACTCATTTCCTGAAGGGGGCATGTTTAGAAAGAGCAGCTTTGGAGAGAAATGAGGGAGGACTGTAATTGGCTGAGTGAAAGTGGGTGGAGCCTAACTTGGCAAAAGAAAAAGAATTGACTTTAAGGGAAAGTTTTGAAACCCTGTCAAGGAGATTGAACCTGGGTGTCAAAGGGAGAAGGTGTTAGGAGTTTGGAGTGGTGAAGAGGGTTAGGAAGAGGCCTGAAATTGGTCTGTTGGCTAGCAGAGTTAGCTAGTGAAAGAAATTCTATTGCTATTGGAGAAATAGCTGGTGGAGGAGTGGAGAGATAGATCCAGGATAGGACTATCTATGGTGGTGTTTTGAATTTCTGTCAGAGAAGCAATCCTGTCAGTATTTCTGTGGAGGGAGAGAGAAGTGTTTCTGTGTAACTAAGTCTGAACTGCTTCATGTAACTACACACTTTTTAAGTCAGTGTTTTTGGAAACAGCTAAGCTTTATACCTGAATTGTTCCTGTTCTCTTAAATGAACATCATTGTTTTGTTATTCACAACATCTGCCTCACGTGTGCCTCTCTGGGTGAAGTTTTAAGAGCGGTTTCCTGCAGCAAACAGGAGACTAATGGTGGCAGCGTAGATTTTAAAGAACAATCTTTAGTGTTACCTCAGAAACACAAGCCTGAGGGCTAAATCCAACACACTCTTACCTAAGTTACCTCAAGTAAGCCAAGGGCTTATCAGTGCTTTTAAGTTGGTGGCACCCAGTGGGCTTTCAAAAAGGGTTTTCGGCCAGAAGAAAGTTCCAGCTGTCTTTACAGTTTTTGTTTTGGGGCTTTTAATCACAGAAGCCTCATTCTAATCTAAGTAGTGTTCTGCTTTTGGGATTTTTATTTCCCAAATAAAGCCCCCACTTGTTATATTTTGGTAGCAAGCGCTGGGATTTTATTTTCAAATAAATCCTCCCATCCTTTATACCAGGGGTCCTCAAACTAAGGCCCGGGGGCCGGATGCGGCCCTTGAAGGTCATTTACCTGGCCCTCGCTCAGGGTCAACCTCAGTCTGAAATTACTTGAAAGCACACAACAACAACAATCCTATCTGATCAGGCAAAAGCAAGTGCACATTTCCCATTGAAATACTAATAAATTTATATTTGTAAAAATTGTTCTTCATTTTAATTATTGTATTGTTTTAAGTGTTTTTTGCACTACAAATAAGATATGTGCAGTGTGCATAGGAATTCATTCATGCTTTTTTCAAATTACAATCCGGCCCTCCAACAATTTGAGGCACTGTGATCTGGCCCTCTGTTTAAAAAGTTTGAGGACCCCTGCTTTATACTGTGCTTCTGCTAGCAGGCAAAATACTTGGTATTCTTACCGACATTTGGCTATTAGGTACTGAGAAAGTAGCTTTTAATAAATACTTACTTCTTATCAATGTGCTTTTAAATGGCAATTAATACAAATTGTAATCAATTTAATCAAGTTTTAACTTTTTTAGTTTTTATGTGTAATTGTTGTTGAGCTTGAGGAGAGCTGCCTTGAGCCCTAGTGGGAAATAAGTTGGATAAAATAAAAGTCAAATAAAAAAGTAATTATAGATTTATACCCTGCCTTTCTCTCAAAGTGAAATCCAAGGCAGCTTACAATAATTTAAAAGCAAGCACCTCAACAACCAGAAGTCATATAAATAATGTATGAAACAAATCTGACTTAACATTGAAGTGCCAACTGGTTAACTATTAAAAGAACAAAGAAGAAACTGAAGGATCCATTGGCAGTACCCTGTTCTAGAAGAAGAAGAAAAGCTAGAATCTCCAAGTCCAAAGTGTGAACAGTGTGGAATTGTGGCTTTACAAGGTTTTTATCCTTTTCTGTAAAAGAATGCTGTTGCTGGTGCCTCAACAATCTACAAGACCAATAATTTTCTAGCATTGAACCACAACAGTTAAAGTAGTGTTGAAGTGTGTTAATTCTACAGTAGATGAATCTTGAGTCCCTTATCTGTATCAATTGGTTTAACTGAATTCCAGCATTCAGAGAGGGAGTAAAATGAAATTAAACATACTATGCATACTTTTCTGAATATTTTATCCCATCACCATTTTTTTTCTAAATGGAACATCTTCATTTAGATTATTGTAGTTTTTCCTCATTAGGGAAGAAGCAATTGAATTGCATTGAGTGACTCAATCCAGTTTCTCATCCCCTTTAGAATAGATGCATTGAATAAATTGCTGAATAGTTAGTCAACTCTCAAAGTCTGAGGAGCAGGCCTGGAACCTTTTACAGGCAGAGTATATGCTCTGTGTAGAAGCTCTACTGCAGATGGAGGATAATAATACAGAAAATAATTATGAACCCTTTCCTGTTTAAATCAGTGGCTTAAGTTAGCCATGGGCCTATGACAGGGGATCCCAAACTTAGGCCCATAGGCCGGATGCAGCCCTCCAAAGGACATTTACCTGGGTCCCTTTAGACCAGTGGTTCCCAAGCTGTGGTCTGTGGACCACCAGTGGTCCCCAAGAATTGTCACTCCTCTGAGTAGAATCGCCTTGCTTCAGACACCAAACAGCACACAAGCAATAGTCTTTATGGTTTATTAAAATAAAAGATAAAAAGTTCAAAAAGGCAAAAGTATAGTTCCAAAGATCAATATAAGGTAACACTGGAAAACAGGATCCACAAAGATATAACCAAGGCAAAGTCCCATGAGAACATGACAAAGTCCTGAAACCATGAACATGAAAACTGCAAGATAAATCCTAAGCCTTGGCAGAAACAAGAAGTTGCTCTGACACTGGGGTATTTTCAAACAGCATGTTAAATACCCTTTGGAAAACATGAAGGCTTCCTCTGGCCCTTGGCCTTCCCCTCTCTCTTGCTAGCGATTTTCACACTTCTTCTAAGTATGAATTCCAAGTGATCAGCTCAATCTAAAACTCCGGCCTCATCAAGGTCAATCTGTTCGTTAGTGCTTTCTTGCTCATTATCTGGCTGAGAACAACTGTCTTCCCTTCCTGAATCAAAATGCACCTGGCTTTCAGTAGTTTCATTATCAATAGCGTTTTTCCTTGCTGTGGGAAACAACTAAACTTCTGTACCCTGTTCTTCCTCGTGTATCACATTGCTTTGAACCTGACTGTGAATCTGAATCCCATCATCCTCATCAGACTCATTGACACTATCATTCTGTTATTCCAGCTGAGTCACAACAAGAATGAAAATATGGTCCACAGCCTCACCATTACTACCCTGTTGCCTCAAAACCATGTGGCAGCAAGAGTGACTAGTCTCACAAAAGCCTCTTATAGTGCCGAGACAATGGGGATACCGGGAAGGAAGAGGCTGACTACACACAAAAGATTACTACTACCACATCAGCTTTAGATTATTCAATACTAGCTTGGGGACCTGGTAGTGCCCGGGTTATTTGGGGAAGGCATTGTTTGCCTGTGCTCCATGTTTAGTCTAGATCCAATGTCAGATGGGTCTGTCAATCGTGGAGGTCGCAGTGGCCTGTGGAAGTGGCAACTAATCAGAAAGCTGCGACCCACATACCCACCCGCACCACCGCACACATACAAAAACTGACTTTTATTATATATATAGATGTTTTTCTGTGGGTGAGCAGATTGCAACTACAGCATGACATATGTTGTGTATCATAAACTAGAGCTGATGTCTATCCAATGCAGTTTTCTGAATCAGAACCCCAAATAACCAAACCAAATCTGAAGTTGACCAAAAACTGATTGGTAACCCTTTTGGTATTAATGTTGGAGAATGGTCTCTGGTCAAGTGATCCCTGATCAAAAAAAGGTGGAAAACCACTGCTTTCGACTTTAGACTAAGTCTAAAATGACTTGAAGGCACACAACAACAACAGTCCTAATTAACTTGACTCTCTCATCAGTCAAAAGCTTCCCATTGAAATACTGGTAAGTTTATTTTGGTTAAAACTGTTCTTCATTTTGAATACTAGATTGTTCTTTCATGTTTTGGGATGTTTTCTTTTTTTTACACTACGGAGATAATATGAAGCAGAGAATAGATATTATTTATAAAGTTCTGTGAACTTTATAAAACCATTTTATAAAAACTCATCATAAACTGCCTAACAATTTTTATCTCCATTTTCATCATGGGCGACAATGTGCAATACAATTTTTAATATAAAAATGCTTGCAGCAGAAAATAAGAAAGACGTTTAAAATGGAGAAGTCAGCAAAGGATAACTATGCATTTAATTCTCTGTAAAATTATTCATAGGATATGTTGGCACCACTAAAAGTCATTCCATGTTGACTTTTGATGGTATGAGCTACAGAGAAGAGGGTACAAGAAAATAGCAGGGTTGTGTTGCACATAGGTAGGATTTTGAAACATTTGTCCATTTTAATAGAAGAACAGAGTGAGCAAGGGGAAAACTGTGGTTTTTGAAATATTGTAGTTGATTCTCTATGTATCTGATCCCTGGACATACATAAAGGAAAGGAGTAAAAGTGCTTCTCCAGTTTAAGCACATTGATGAGGTCTTTGTGCTTAAAGTGGAGAAGCAATGTGTAAAGAAATTAGTATTGTGAACTGTTAAGGAAAACATCAAGACTTTACATGAAATGTATGAGACATGCTGCATTATCACAGATTGTCTACGCCCTACACCAATGGAGAAATTATACTATTTAGCTGGTATTGTACCACCTGACATCCATCAGGATGTAGCAGCCTGTTGTATGCCAGCCTGTTTAGCCTGTGATTGTGTCTGATGATCAGATTGCTTTGTTTGATGGGAATGACAATGATGTTCATGTTTAAGCTGATTTCCCTGATGGAAATGGGGATGTTGTTCATAAATATGTTCCTGAAGGGAATGGGGAGTCTGTTTCCTGGGCCTGGTTTTGGAGATGTGGGGCCCGAATGCAGTTTAGATGATAGGCCACAGAGGCCTATATTGCTGCAAGATGATTCTCAAGGTCTTTAGCTTGGGAAAGGCTCTGTGCCACAGTTCGCTAGTCAGTTACCTCCAGGTGGAGATTTTAATGAAGAGAGTAGCAGTGAAGCCTTGAACAGGAGAAGTGTTTTTAGCCAGCAAAAACAAACAGGTCAGCAATTATGGTGCTCAGCCAGATTACAGCAGAAGTTAGAAGTGAAACCAAGATTGAGAAAAAAAATCCTTTCCTAGCTGTTTGGGAAATATGGCAGGGATATAACTGCCAAATATGGAATCTAGCTTCAGACGAAGCAATGTTGGATCCATGTTAAGTTCTTCATGCCATGTTCTTGGACTCTTGTCTTTGTTTGATTCATAAATTAAGTGCCTTTGATGTTATTTGCCTTTGAAATCCAGTGTGGAGTCCACAACATGCAAGTGTGGAGGAGGGCAAACCATAGACTACCTATTATAATGCAGTCTGAGCCCTGCAACATGCACAATGGAGGACCTTCTTATAGCAACACCAGAGGCACTCCAAGTGGCCAGTTACTGGTCAAAGGACATTTAGTATAATGCCAAGCTTTTAAATTTTGTGTGTGTTTTTGAATACATTACAACTGTATCTCCGGTTCGCCTCTGATACGATAAATAAATAAATGGGATGCAAAAAGTTAACAAATTCTTAAACATATGTGTTCATTTTATTATAGGCAAAGCATTCTAATCTTTGTAAAAAGAGAAAACTATGTAAAAGAAAGAAAACTAGAAGAATCAACACAAAATTTGTATTCATTTGTGCTCTGAGTTTCCACAGGATCACGGGTTATTAAATGGTTGATATTGCCATTTATCTTTCAAGTCTATTCACAGATTTTCTTCATTAAGATGTCAGCATTCAAGGTGACATTTAGCTCAATCGCTCTTGTACTTTGGTGCAGAAACTTTTGTTTTACCTTCTGTATATTTGAAAAAGAATCTGTGTACTTGAGATGACATCAGTCTCCAAACAAGTGAAAGCAAGTTTGAAGTCCCTGGAATGTGATTCAATTTTCAACTTCACACATGATCAAGTCAATTAGCATGCGATTAATTCTGTTACAACTAGACTAGAACAGATGGTTAAACAATAGGCTCAATTATAGCTCCTCAAACTTGCCTTTAATCGTTTTTTCAATAATACATTTTTAAAAGGCATTATACAGATTAGTAAACTATAATTGCCTTTTAAAAAATCTTCTCTAAAGTCCAACTTGTACCACAGTAAACCAAGCCACCAAATATTTATGGGAAGCTCTCAAGGAGGTCATAATGGCTATAGCCAACCCCTTCAGTTTTCCTGCAACTTCTAGAATGTGAGGCATGCCAGATGGGCAAAAAGTGGCCATTCCCTTCTGTTTACGTCTTTTTGCCATTGATAGCATTATCTCTAAGAACCAGCATGACATAGTTCCTTGAAATGTCGAATCAGGATTCAGTGACATATCCCATTTGAGTTACTGTAATGTACTCCATGTGGGGCTGCCTTCAAAAACCTCAGTCCAGCTCCCTGCCAAGAAGCAGGAAAATCAAATTCAAAGCAAAATTCAAAGCACCCCATGAGAACTTTGGGTCACTATGAGGTCCACAACAAATAATGTTTTGCATTTTCTTTCTAAAAAATTAAACACACCATGATACAGATCACCAAAGTGTTCCAAACTGAAGCCTTTTACTTCAGATAATATTAATCATCTCTCTCATACTATCAAGTCTAAAGAATGTTTTTTTAATTAATGCTCAAGTGCAGGTGTGCTATCAAATGTATGGATCCCTATGTCAATCTTGTATTATCAGAATTATGTGGCAATGAATTCTGTAAGTTGATTAAGGACTATATGAAATAGTACTAATTTTTATTTGTATAAAACCTACCATGAATCAATTTTGAGAGATGTTGTCCATTGACTAAGAATGATACAAACTAGGACTAATTTTTGCTTGTGCAAAACCTACCATAAATCAATTTTGACAGATGATATAAAAATCCTATTTTTTTTTACCATTCATAATATTATAAACCTCCAACATATTTTTCTCCTAAACTAAAAGGCTCCAACTTCTTAAGCGGTTTTTCATAAAATTATTTCTATCGCCCTGATTATTTTAATTGCACTTTCTAAATACTTTTTAGCTGAGATGGCTTTCAAAATGGTTTTATACAAATTCATGGGGATATGCCAATCAATGACTATTAATCAGACTAGCTAAATGGCACTCCTGTATTCCAAAGGCAGTCACTCTGAAAATCACATACTGGAGATGATGAACAAGGAAGAAACTTGAAGCTTTCATACTTGGCATAAAAACTCTCTAAAGTCATAAGGCACCCTCTAATGAACATGAAATGTTGAACAAAAAAAAAAAAGGCTTGGGTCTGATCTAGCATGATTGATTTCCTTTCATCATCATCTTCTAGCCCAGCAACAACATCCAACATTCATCAGGGTTCTTCACCTACAATACCTATGCCCAGAATGAGGTTATGTCAAAGTCCAGTATTATAGGAAATCTAAAGCGACTTATCCTCTGAGCCGTGGTTTTAGATCTGTACCTAGGAGCACCTCACAAAAGGTTACCTCCCTTGTTTCCATGTCTGATAAGGACAGTGTTACCATTTTTAAGAGCTGAGTATTCATGCAGATATCTGCATACCAAGTGTAGCATATCTTTACAAATCAGCATTTAAATTCACTGTATAGTTTCATGCTTTGTTTTTTGTTTTGTTTTTTTGGTCAGGAGCAACTTGAGAAACTGCAAGTTGCTTCTAGTATGAGAGAATTGGCTGTCTGCAAGGACGTTGCCTGGGGAATGCCCGGATGTTTTGATTTTTTACCATCCTTGTGGGAGGCTTCTCTCATGTTCCTGCATGGGGAGCTGACAGAGGGAGCTCATCTGCACTCTCCCTGGATTCAAACCTGCGACCTGTCAATCTTCAGTCCTGCCAGCACAAAGGCTTAAGCCACTGCACCACTGGGGGCTCCACAGTTTCATGTTGTAGAATGGTAGGTGCCCTTTTGAGCTGAGGAAAACAAGAAGAAGAGATGTCTTGTGAAGAAGATAAGAAACTAGTAGTGACCTGATCTCCATTTGGGGTAAAGAGAAGTTCCACTGGCAACTGACTTCAAAACTGAATTGGTATACCCAATAATGATAGCAAATGGGATTGCAGTTTAATGAAGGGTAAATACCTTGTAAAACACATTTGAAACTACCCATAATGCTGTGGGCTTCAGTACTTTGGTTGCTTTGGGTCTCTTCACAACACACACAATGAACTAACTTCAGAGATAAATCTCTTCCTTTCTTAATTGGAAAATTATCTTGAAGTCTCAAGTTGCATCTCAAAGTAAGCAATGGCCTGTTGATAAAGATGGTTATGTATGCATTTCTATTCTGTCCTACGCCTAAGGGTGCATATCTCTATGCACTGGAAACATCTGATATACAAGGAATAAGTTCATTTTTCTTCTAGAGCAGTCTCAGGTCATACTGAATCATGTTGTGGGTAGTTCGTTATTGGTAAATTAATAGAAGTACAGCTGAGGTCCTATATCAAGATGGGGCAAGTAATGGACTATGCAGTTACATGATCTATTTTTTTTTGGAAGGTATAAGAATGTTTCATCTAACCTTTTGTGCTCCATCCAAAGTATCTCCCCAGTTCAGCAACTGTCAATTTGTCCGAGGCAGGGCTGTCACCATAAATATTGCATATCATTATATGTGAAAGGAAAGATTGCAGGGAGATAATTATAACTGTGATGAACTTGGAAAGGGAAGGAAGTGGATGTACATTCACAGATGGAGTGCACCTTCTTATCTCTTCATGTTGAATTGCCTCCCCACCATCATTGGTTGAATTGTATCAGTTGAATTGCCTCCCCACCATCATTGGTCAGCCTTTGAAGAAAAGGCAGACCAAGCACAGAGTGATTGCTTAAAGCTAAGTCAGACCCTACTCATGAAAAGCACCTGCCATCTCTGATATTTGGCCTTGATCTGTTTGACTATCCATTTGTACATCTCCACACTCGGTTTGTTTCATTTATTCAACTGATTGAATGACTTGAGGGCAACATCAAAACTTGATTTGCATGTGTCTATGTATGAAGCAATCCAGGTAGAATATTGAGTTCATCTCAGTCACAATCTTTTGACATACAATCAGTTGACATACTCATCTATAATTGATTAAGAGCTGAGTGATAAAGTTTAGTGTAGGCGAGTAGGAAGCAGCATAAATAACATCTAAGCTACATTACACAGAGTACTTTTCCCCTCCCAATGCCTTTAACATATTTTCCAGGGCCAGACACCTCCCCATATCCATTTGGTGACCAGGGGACAATGGAAGAAGGGACTAGCCAGGCAGGGCTGTGTTTATTTCAGCAGCTGGCTGCAGGAAGACAAGGTCACCCTCCCAGACCTCTAGAAGACCACTTGGAAGTTCATAAAGATGTGTTTTCTTTCTGCAGCCGAAACAAAATCCACCATCTGACTGTTCCCCTGCCATATCTATCTACCATATGACTGTGTGTAGGTGCCACTATGGCACCAAGACAATGGTAAGTTAAGGGTATGGGGGTTAGCCAAAAAGGCAGAGCTGAATTATTCATTCCATATTAATGCCATAAATAGATATTCAGCCAGGAATTGGACTTACAGTTAACTTTTTTTTTGAGGTTCTTTGGGTCTCTTAATAGATGAAAGATGTGATATTAAATAAATAAATCAGAAACAAAAGGCTGACAACAATGTTCTTTGTTTTTTTAAAAAAAGAAACTGGTATGTATTTCAGCACAATGATTGTTTCAAAAAGAGAAAGAGGGACTCATTACCAAGTTGGTATTAACACAGGTCTCAGAGGTGGCGATGTTTTTGGACTCCCTTTTTTCAGCCTCGGCCATCCCATTTAATGATCAGAGGAGCTGTATTCTAACAACTCAGGGACTACAACTTTGCTACCACTTGTTAGGTGCCATCAAGTTGATTCCTACCATAGCCTTTTCTTGGCAAGATTTATTCAAAGGATGTTTGCCATTGTTTATCTTTTAGGCAGAGAGTATGATACTTAAGATCACCCAATGTGTTTCCATGCCTGAGCAGGGATTCAGACCACTACACCACATTGACTCATTTTCCCTCTTTCTTCAACACTCCACCCCCTGGATAACATTACAAGTAATCCTGCTAGGTGAGCTAAGGTAAGAAAAAGTGGCTAGTCTATGGTCTGTGAAACAGAACCTGGAAAGTGACCAGTAAAAATAATGAATGTAATAGTGTAATGAGTCATCCACAATTGACCATATCTGGGTGCTGGAGCATTATCTTACTGTTGCTCAGATAACTTTTCCTGAAATCTTTTCAAATAAGGATGCTACAGAGATCCAAATGAATTATAATGCCTGACAGTGAAGGAGTGCTCCCTCAAGCCAGAAATTGTGACTGAGGTAACTTTGGAAGCTGCCTGGGCTTGAAGGGCAGTACAGGTCTTGAAAAGCTGGACTGCCTTGTGTCTTACTCTGAGGGTGTCCTTGGAGTATGAAGGTGAGTAGGCAGCTGTTTTGGAAAGCCTGCCTGCATTTCTTGCAAAAGGAAACTAGCTTGTGGATTTCTGAGGACAAGCACCTGGCATGATGACTCCCTTTTCTTCCTAAAGACATCTTCCCAACAAAGGGATGGGACAAATGATTTTCCTCCTCACTCTACATCTGGGACAGATTCAACCATCTCATAAGGCATCTACAACACCACATACAGATTGAGTATTCTTTATCCAAAATGTATGAGACCATTTTTTTTGGATTTTGGAATACCTGTACTCGTATATAAGATCATAATGAGATATCTTGGAAGCCTAAAATGAAATTAATTTAAGTTTCATATACAACTTATTACACATAACCTAAACATAATTTTATGCAATATTTTAAATAATTTTGTATATGAAGCTAGCCATCTCATCATACGGGGTGATTTTCGCATCCTAGGACACTTTACCATCTGGAGGACTGATGCAAGGAAGTTTCCTGTGGAAGCCCTCCTCCAACTGGAGGGAAAGTGTCACCAGATGCTTTCCTCACAACACAGAAAGCTTCCCGTGTTATGCTGGCCCCAATGGATGGGGAAAGCATCACTGAAAGAGAGCTGAATGCAGGGTGGTGGATTCACCCCACTGCTCTCTGTTTCCTCCTCAGAAACCCAGCGAAGCAGGATGCTTTGTAAGGGCTTTATGATGAGGTCAAACGTTTGTGTACAAGCAGAAAGCAATGGTGTCACTATTTCAGCCACCCATGTGGACAATTTTGGATTTGAGATGATTTCATATTTCCAAATTCTAGATAAGGGATATTGGGCTGGTGTTTTAAATCCTAGAAACATTGTATAGGAAAAGGCTTGTTTCAACAGGCCAAGTTGGGATTTGAAGAGAAGTTCAAATGTGCATTTTAAATCAATAAAGGCCACAACGTGAAATATTTCAAAAACTGTTGGAGTCTATAAATCCAAGGGAGCCACAGTAATAGCCCTGCAGTTCTTTCTTCAAGAACTCATTAAGGACCATGAGATATCTTCAAAGCCATGGCTTCCAGTTTAAAGACTATTCAAGATGAAAGGCCCTCCTGCCAAACAGAAATGCTCTTAGTGATTAGATTCTCTCCATCACAAAATGTGCTGAAATTATCCTCCTAGCTTCAGTCATGTTCAAAGGTCAACGAATGAAGCTGCTGAACAGCATGGAGCCTGGAGAATCACAGTGAATCACTATTAAGTTTTACATATGTCCAGCATTTTTGCAATTAAACTTTTCTGAACACTTATATCTGTTGTGACAGCTGTCTCTGGAAACCCTAAGTTCCTTGACAAAAAGTCAAAAGGAACTGGGTTACTGTGAGTTTTCCAGGCTTTATGGCCATGTTCCACAAGCAGTTTCTCCTGATGTTTTGCCTGCATCTATAGCAGGCATCTCCAGAGGTTGTGAGGTTTGTTGGAAACTAGGAAAGTGGGATTTATATAATAATAAAAACAACAACAACAACAACACTTCATTTATATTCTGCCCTATCTCCCCAAGGGGGCTCAGGCTGGATCACAGTACACATACACGGCAAACATTCAATGCCATTTCGGATAGACAATACAGAGATAGACAGAACAGAAGGAGGTATGTTGTGTTGATCAACGTCCAGCTTTTTGGCACCTTGGAAAGTTTGTGCTCGAAATCCAGCCACAGGGAGGTGCTGTTATCCTCTATGATGAAGAAGAGTCATCAGGGCTTCCCTCTTCCTTTTGGTCATTTGGCATTTTCTGATCTTTTTCTTTATGGTGTTGTAAAATACCCACCCACCCCCACCCCCCACCCCCAGCTTGTTTTAATGATACCTAATTTCTCTAATTACAGCTCAAGCTGTTTTCAAACAGCTTAGGTAAACAGTAAACTGGGCTTGACAGTCAGCAGCTCATGCCGATCCGGGGCTTTGAATTGGCAACCTTTTGGTTGGTAGATCTTATCATTGCTAGTGATTTAGCAGCTGTGCTAAACCCTTGTGGGAGCACCCTGGACATTCCACAGATATATAAACCCCTGCACTGGCTCCACTGCTCCTTATGAAACAGAAGAAGCCTCCACTGTTTTGGGTGAAGCATCGTAGGACACTTCTCGGTGGTGACCCCCCACCTGTGGAATTTGCTATCCAGTGAAAATAGATTGGTGTCCTCCTTTCTTTCGGAAGAAAGCTGAAGGCGCGTTTGTGGAACCAGGCTTTTGGCTAATGGATATAATGGCACCTGAACAGTGAATTGAACCAGACAGTTGTTATAATGGAAATGCCTTTATGATTGGATAACTAATGTTGTTTTAATGTATTATATTGTATGATTTTATTTTGCTTTTATAATTGTAATTATTGCGGCATCCAGTCACTGCCATTGTTAGCCGCTCTGAGTCCCCCTGCGGGGGTGAGAAGAGCGGGGTAGAAATTCTATAAATAATTAAATAACTACTGGAAAGGGGCATATTCCACTACCTCCTCTCTTACGGCCTAATCAGCTGAATGTACCCATTTTAGCCCAGGTCACCCATGGAGCTGGCTGGCTCCTATCTCATGATGTTGTGCCGACTCCGTGGGTGAAGCAGGGCAGAATCGACGCATGCTGCCAAGCAGGGCAACACTGGAGATCTCCCATGTTACCATACAGTCTATGGGGGGAAGCTGAATGCATGATGCATGCTCATGCTTCCTCCGATGTAACTGGCCTCCCTTGGATCCAAGCGATGTGGGGCTTGGGGCACCAGATCCCCCACACCCCGCGGTGAAGCGGATCACCACCATCAGAGGTACAATGAGTTGGTTATACTCCTACCTCTCTTGATTTAAATGGGTGCAAGCTCCTTTGGTGCTCTGTACTCAATTTGTAGCAACTGAAGCAAGCTGAGAACAATGTGAAGAAATGAGAAGAAGAAAGACACTGGCATTTTAAAAAGCAGCTGAAAATGTGAAATGTCAGAGAATTAATTGAGACAGCACCAAGCTGGAAAAGTTGGAGTATATACACTGCAGCATATATGCCAAAGCACTATATCCCAAAGCCAGCTCCTGGGACCTGGAAGAGACAGTCTACAAGCAGAAGGGAGGAAAAGAGAAGGAAGTTTAAGACAGCATCACACTGAATTTAAACCTTAACTGTAATTAATCATTTCTTAAAAGCAACCTTCAAAACGCTTCAAAAAAAACCAATGCTGGACAAATGAGATTGATCAAAGCTTGTTCGTCTGCTTCAATCTGCAGCACTAATATAACTCTACCATAAAGAGAAAGAGCCCTGGAGATATAAGAACAATGCTAGCTGCCTGCTTTTCTTTCATTGTACCTCTCTCCTTTTGATTTCTTCTCTTTGCCTTTGTGCCCAGCTTTTGAAATGTTATTTCCCGTGCCAATAAATGATAAAGAAAAATCCCAACAAGCCATCAGGCTCTGCATCAAGAAATAAGAGAGGAAATCACAAAGGGATTCTACTTCTCTGCACTCCTCAGGATTTATTTGTTTTTTAATTGTTCAAATGTTGCTGGTACATTTGTTCAGATCTCATTTGCATCTCTCAGAACTTATTTGTCTTTCGGAATGTTTTAGTGAAGTAACCATATGTACATGGAAAGTTTGGCCTTCAGGGTAGGCAGGGGACTACGTTATTACTACCTCTGATTAATACTTCTTATCTGCTAACAACTTGCTTTTTTCTCATTGTGCAAGAAAGACTAACCTCTGCAAAGTGGCATAATGAAGCTCATATCAGCTAATCGCATAGACAGATAAAGACAGATGGGTAGTCAGGCAAGTTCATGCTTTCCTGGATCTAATAACAGGATAAAAAGCTCTTTAGTTCTGTTATTTTTATACTTTTGGCATAAAAACCTAAGATATTGTTTTTAGTTTTTATTTATTTGTTTATTTAGAACATTTGTATCCCGTCCTATTTTCGACCCCCGGAGGGACTCAGGGCGGCTACCAGCAGACAACAATTCGATGCCAATACAATATAAAAACAGCAATAAAATACACAATTACATAAAACAATCATAAATATACATTAAAAAAGTTCACCAGGTTTAAAGCATTCTCCAAATCAGTCCAAATTACAGTCCATAAAATCTCAACTTCACCAATAAAATCCGTCTATTCTACAAATACTTGCTCCCTCAGCCAGGATTTAAGCTTCTTGCAAAAAGTCAGGAGGGAGTGGACAGTTCTAACCTCCTTAGGAAGGGAGTTCCACAGCCAGGGAGCCACCACGGAGAAGGCCCTGTCTCTCATCCCCACCAAACATGTCTTTTTAACAGCATATAATTTAGGAAGGTCTCTTTGAGTCAACAGTGTGATGTGGCAGCTAAAAAGGTCAGTGCCTTTTTAGGCTGCATCAGTAGGAGAATAGATAAAGGGGAGTCAAAGTCCCACTCCATTCTGCTTTGGTCACACCTCACCTGGAATAACCTTGAATCCAGTCCTGGGATGTGTCCAGAGAAGGGTGGCCAAAATGATCAAAGGTTTGGAAGCCAAGTCTTTTGAGGAGAGGCCTAAAGGGTTGGATATATTTCACTTGAAGAAAAGAAGGCTGAGAGGGGACATGATAGCCATATTTAAATATTTGAAAGGATGTCCCATTGAAGACAGGGGAAGCTTGTTTTCTGCTGTTCTGGAGACTAGGGCTCAGAGTAATGGTTTCAAATTGCAGGGGGGGGGGGGAGGGTTTAACCTAAACATTAGAAAGAACATCTTGATGGTAAGAGTTGTTCAGCAATGGGATATGTTTTCTGGGAGAGTTGCAGAGTCTCCTTTTTTAAGCAGTGGCTGGGTGGCCATCTGTCAGGGGTGCTTTGATTGTGTTTTCCTGCATGGCAGGAGGTCAGACTGGATGTTGCTTGTGGTCTCTTCTAACTCTATGATTCTATGATTCTAAGATGAATTGAATGTCTATGGTTCCAGATGTTGTTGGATTACAAAGTCCATTACTCATTGCCATTAAGTATTCTCCCTAGAGTTAATTAGAGTTGCAGTTCAACAATATCTGGAGAGACATCCTGGAACTCGATGATGTACTGGGTTGCTAGTCAGGTTAGATTAATGAAGTTCCTGTTGATGCATCATGCTTATCCTCTTTATGTTTATTTTATGCTATTATACAGGGTGTGTACTTTGAAACTGTCCACTGATCACAGTTCTCTCGGCTGTTAAAGTTTGCTAAGTAGCCTACTTGAAATAGCAGATATAACAATAAGACAATAAAACCTACACCTAAAGAAACAGAATATAAAACCAGCAGTATGGAATGAAACAATTCAATGCATACAACCAATTAAAACCAGCAACAAGATAAAAACAAGATAAACAAGCAACGAGACTGTAAAAGCACAAGACACATAAAGGAACAAATGCAAATACAAAAAAGAACAAATCCCATTTGAATATCACCTATTGCAGATGTCATTATCAAAATATTATTTGGCCCATCCAACAGTGTATAGCAGTTTGATACCACTGTAACTGCCATGACTCTATCCTATGGGACCCTGGGATTTGTGGTTTTGCAAGATAGCAGGATTCCCAAGCACACTTCCCTGAATGTCAGCAATAGAATGCTGTAATAGAAATGCCTGTTTTATAAATCCCAGGATACCAGATAATGCTCAAATGGCATCTATAATTATATCAAAGCGTTGCAACTGTGTAGTGTGCATACATACAAGAACTGGATTTGAGCTTGGAATGTAAAATTATATATACAGATGGAGCATCAGACATCTCTCCAGAGTCTCCTGGAAACTTTGGAGAATAGAATAGCTTTTTTTCCTTGACCAAAGTTCATGCAACATGGCAGATTTATTGTGGAATACATTGCATGGGGGTGGTGACGGCCGACAGGGAGCTCTGGCGTGGGCTGGTCCATGAGGTCACGAAGAGTCGGAGACGACTGAACGAATGAACAACAACATGCAAAAAGTGATGAGAACCACACTGAATTTTGCTGATAATGGACCTTGCAGACATTCTACAATGTTGTAACATATATGGATTTTTGGGGTAAAATATATGATATATTGAAGTTATTGATACATAAATCTGTTAATATCTGTACTTAAACTTATTTCTTTGCAGTCTTATTCTTCATTTTTTTCCATTTTTTGCCATTAGTTCAGCTTGTAAGCAATTCTTTCATTTTAAAATCTACAGGCACTTTTCTCCACTCTCTTCTCAACTTAATTTACTTTTCTCAAGAGTGCTTTTGCTAAGCCTGTCAATATTAATCCTTGGAAATGTAGATATATCATGTCCATTCCTGCCCTACAGACATTGCTGGACTGGTGCACCTCGATTGCACATTATCAGTATGGATTCTAAATTAGAAGGGCTAATTTGCTTAGAGTTTTTACAAAAGTGAATTTACCTTTGGTAGAAGGGGGTTGTATAAGTGGCTATTATACCTCTCCTCTTATTTTCTGAGCTAAGAATGGAAAAGTTATTTTCTTAACTGTTGAAAAGTTGGATAGATCATTGAATGTCGCCTTTTTCCTATAAATTAAGACAGTATTATAGTAATAGAGTTAGTCACTATTTGAATTCACCACCATCAGTACAGTGTTCTGGAAGAAGCAAAGACAACCAGCATTGAAGTGCAGATTCTTCACCATCAACTTTGCTGGATTGGCCATGTTGTCTGAATGCTTGATCACCAAAGCAGTTGTTTTAGTCTGAGCAAAAGAATGGAAAACAGGATGTTTTCCATTCTTGAGCTTATCTGCAAAAGAGATTTAAATATGAGCTTAAAACTGATATGATTTTTTTAATACCACCAAGAAATAAGAAGCCCTGGCCCTTGAGCATTCTAACTAGAGGTCAGTTGCTATTGGTGCCATGGATTTTGAGTAAGCACAAATAGGGAGAAAACTCACTTTATGACCACCTTCCACTAGGAAATCTACACCCTTATTATGACAGTCCATGTAGATCCACAACAGATCACTACAGTCACTTATAGACACACTACCATGACTCTACTGTTGGAAGATAACTATATTTGGCTATGAGTGATTGTCAATAGTAATAGTATAGTAAAATGATGATCTTTACATAAAATGGTAAAGATCTGCTTTTGCTTTTTGTGGGGGGGGGGGGGGGATGAATATTTCCATAGATGCAGAATCTGCAGATATGGAGGTGCATCTGTTAGTACATTATCATTGCAGCATGAACACATATATTTCCATTTTTGTATAAGGCATGGGAGCTATTCTCTAGCCATCTGCACTCTATCCAAAACTCCATTCCCACACACAACTTCAAACTTCAAGAGAGGCCATTTTTGCTGCCCCTTATTGTGGGGAATGGGGCAGGAGGGGTAGCTATTCAGATGGTGAACTAGCAGGTGGTCTCAGCTCAAAGGGGAACAATGTGTTCATGGCAGGAGAGCAACCGCCTTTTATTTCCCCTCTAAATCCAGAGCATCTGCATCTTCATGATCTGAAGCCATAAATGAAATATGTCTACCATTCTTTGGTCAAGGCTTTTTAAGAGTTGTTAGAACTTCAAAACGGAGCCCCGGTGGTGCAATTGGTTAAACCCTTGTGCCAGCAGGACTGCTGACCAAAAGGTCTGCAGTTCAAATCTGAGGAGCATGGTGAGCTTCCATCTGTCAGCTCCAGCTTCTCATGCAGGAACATGAGAGAAGCCTCCCACAGGATGGTAAAACATCTGGGCCTCCCCTGGGCAACGCCTTTGCAGATGGTCAATTCTCTCACACCAGAAGCAACTTGCAGTTTCTCAAGTCACTCCTGATATGAAAAAAAACCCTTCTAAACAAGCCTCCCCTCTGTCCTATAACCACTGATAAGCATCATCATCCCCCTTTTGACCACAAGGGACTGCAAAATAGACCCTTGGGACCCCCCCCCCCCCCCCAAAAGGGCAGATGTCCACATAAACCACAATTATATGCACATATGTCACTAACAGAACCCTATGCATTTTCCAAAATGGCTCACATGAAGCAAACCATATAAATGGCAAGCATTCCTCTCAGACTTATAGTGAGCAAGTGGGAAAAGGAGAGGAGGGAAATTTGTTCCTTTTCTAACCCTTGTAATGCACCATGCTCATTTTTGTGCTAAAGTCTTTCATTCTGGGAGTTCATTAGAATCATAGAGTTGGAAGAGACCTCAAGGGCCATCCAGTCCAATCCCCTGTCAAGAAGCAGAAAAATTGCATTCAAAGCACCCCCGACAGATGGCCACCCAGCCTCTGTTTCAAAACCTCCAAAGAAGGAGCCTCCACCACACTCAGGGGCAGAGAGTTCCACTGCTGAACAACTCTTACAGTCAGGAAGTTCTTCCTAATTTTCAGATGGAACATCTGGAAGGCAACAAGTTTTGCGATATAGAACAAGGGAAAAGAAAGGATAGGATCCATCAGGTGTATAGCAGCCTTCTCAAAAAAGCTTACTAAATTGTACCCTGAGAGGTCTTAAGGCACAGGAAAATATAATATGACACAGGGGCATCATAAAACAGACTTTGCAGCTAGATCTTGCCAGTAAATGGCATCTTAATTCTGGTAAAAAAAAATGATGAACTACACAGCAGGGAAGTGAAAATGCATTATTCCCTTTACTGCTTTTGGACAGGCTGGACATGTATTTTGCTAACTTTTTTTCTTTCACCCTTTTCTTCCCTGTACATTGTTGGATTTATAAGGGGTAGAAAAGAAAGTTTGCAAAGCAATGTACCTTGTTCCAAGCAGGTCTGCCAAAAGGTCATCATTATTCATGCCATGTGCTGATTTTCAGGGTTTCAGCTGTTATACAAAATGTTCTTTTCAGCTAGGGTTCAGTCTGAAGCTGACAGCTAAGGGAGTTTGGTTTTCCTCCCTTTTTTAATAATCAGCACTGGCAGATGATCACATTATAATCTTGATGTTAGGAGGAAGAGGATGGTATGTTGATGGTGGTTGTGGTGGTAATGATGATGATGGTGATGATGATAAAGGTGATACTAATGGTGATGGTGATGACAACTAGAGTAACACCCATTGACAACGTAAGTGATAACCGTTGACAGTTTTATATTGAAGGGCTGGACAGTTCAGGCTGAAGGCTGACACAGTAAGACCTTTAGTACAAAAATAACTGCCTGAATGAAGTGTTCTTGAGTGAAAAAGAAAGAGAAGAAAGGCTAACCTCTTTCGTCCTTGGGACATAATGAAGACGGCAGCACAGGAAAACATTAAGAGGTAGGGAAATATAAAATCAAGAGACAAATGTACAAATGTGAGAATCAAATGTCACATCCAATAGTATACTGTTTCATATTATTGGTTATATTATTTCTAATTACAATTAATTTTTAATGACTATTTTTTCAGTTCTGGGATCTTCCTTGAGGGGGTAGTCTATTTAGGAAGATAATATACTAAATAAATAAATAAATGTGTGGTACGTTTAATGTTAATTCTTTCTTCCTGTCCATTCCAGAATATATTGTTTAAATATGAGAAAAAATGTGGTTGGCCTCTGGTTAATGATATAGATATATGCCTGCATATTTAATTTTTGGTTGTTGCAGAGGAAGGAATCCTCACATTATCAAACCCCCTGAAGAACCCACTTTCCTCCTGTGAATTCTGGACATTTCGTGAATTGAGAATGGGTGTGTGTGTGTGTGTGTGTGTGTGTGTCAGTATCATGGAACTGGAAGAGAGCGCAAAGGCCATCCTATCCAACCTCCTGCAATGCAGGCATCCACAATCAAAACACTCATGGCAGATGGCCATCTAGCCTATGATTACAAACTTCCAGAGACTCCACCACACCATACTGTGGAATTAATGCATGTTGACATCACTTTAACTACCATGGCTCAATGCTATGAGGTCTTTGGATTTGTACTTTGGCAAAGTGCCACCACTCTTTTGGGAGAGAAGGGTAAAGAACAGGTAAAAGTACAGCTCCCATGAATCCATAGCATTGAGCCATGGCAGTTAAAGTTATGTCAACATGCATTAATTGAACAGTGTGTATGCATCCATAGTCAACTGAATAGTGGTTTCTGAGGAAATCTGTACAGAAGAAAAGAAAAATACTGTGATAATGATCTTGTTTGGGCTACAGGATCATGCAGTTTCCAATCATTCTACAAAGCAGAAACAAATGCCATGTAGCACAGCTGCTTTTTCCCAAAGCTCATTAAGAATCAAATGGAACAATTCCTGTCCCCAAGAAAAGGCAGAGCAAATCACAGCTAAATTTATGTAACTCCTGGGATATTTAAAGAGCTGAATAAGTTCAGCTCAAGACTGAGAGAAACTTATACTGACAGAACAATCCTATGTGTGCTTACTCAGAAGTAGCTCCCACTGTGCTCAGTGGAGGGAGAGTTAATGGCTTTAACAAAATAAAAAGAAGCATGAAGAACTGAGGCAAAAGGTGAGGCAAATGTTATCATGCTATGGAAGGGAACTACAACATGGAGAAATTCCTGTCTTTCATAGCTAGCTCTGTATTTTTATGTAGATTGATTCACAAATCTATTTTAGTTGATTTTAGCCTTTGCTTTTGGGGTTTGATTATGGTTTATGCTTGACTCATCTTTCAGTATTTTCCAGATAGTGCAAATGCCCACAGAACCTTATCTTGGTGCCATATGAATAAATAAATAACTAAAAGGCAAGAGCATTTGTTACGTCCCACACTGAATGTACCTTAAGCATCAGCTGGTGGCTTCAGCTTCTCCAGCTCAACTAAGCTTCGCTCATAATGTCATCCCAAGACACCGGTTCTCATTGGCTATGAGTAATGGACAGCAAGAGAGAGAGAGAGAGAGAGAGAGAGAGATCAGTCTTCAGCTTCAAAATGGTACTGGATGTGACACAAAGTTATTGTCCAGATATTCAAGCTTTCAAAACACTGTAAAGAAACTCGTCACATGCACACTTCTTACACCAGTGTTTCTCAGCCTTCCTAACGCCGCGACCCCTTAATACAGTTCCTCATGTTGTGGCGAACCACAACCATAAAATTATTTTTGTTGCTCCTTCATAACTGTAATCTTGCGACGGTTATGAGTCATAATGTAAATATTTGATATGCAGGATGTATTTTCATTCACTGGACCAAATTTGGCACAAATACACGATATGCCCAAATTTGAATACTGGTGGGGTTGGGGGGGCTTGATTTTGTCATTTGGGAGTTGTAGTTGCTGGGATTTATAGTTCACCTACAATCAGAAAACATTCTGAACTCCACCAATGATGGAATTGAACCAATATTGTCACACAGAACTCCCATGACCAACATTGACCTGGGCATTGACCTTGAGTTTGGAGTTATAGTTCACCTACATTCAGAGAGCACTGTGGACTCAAACAATTATGGATCTGGACCAAACTTGGCACAAAGCCTCAATATGCCCAAATGTGAACACTGGTGGAGTTTGGGGAAAACAGACCTTGACATTTGGGAGTTGTAATTGCTAGGATTTATAGTTCACTTAGAATCAAAGATCATTCTGAACCACACCAACGTTAGAATTGGGCCAAACTTCCCATCCAGAACCCTGATGACCAACAGAAAATACTGAGTTTTCTGATGGTCTTTGGCAACCCCTCTGACACCCCCTCATGACCTCCCCAGGGGTCCTGACCCCCAGGTTGAGAAAACACTGTCTTACACCAATCTGTTTTCGTAACAATCCTCAGAAACATCTTCAAATTAGAGCGTGTGGGGAAAGATTTGCCCTATTTCAACCCTCTGTCCAGATTGATTCTTTAAGCATCCCATAATTCACCCACCCATACATCCCTATATTTTGACACAGCCTTTTACCCAGATTGAGAGTCAAGTCATCTTACAAAATACAGAAGATTACAAATAAAACAATATATGGTTTGAAAGAAACAATGCAACTTCCTGCCATGTGTACGCCTCCCCAAAATCACTCAATTGGGAGTTATAATCCAAAATGTAGTTTCTTTAGACTCTGGGTTGGTTTAAAACTATGAGAAACACAGGTTGCACCATTTATTTATTTGCGGAGTAGAGTCAATTTGAATAAATAAGGCAGGTTCGATATATTAAAAATGGCACATTCTGGCATCAAAGTGAAAAGATTAGTCCCATAATAGGAAAATACAACAGTCTAAGCTAATTCCAGTTCATTTTCTGATAGTGTAGCAGCCTAGAAGCCATTCTATAACATCTGAGTTGTGAAAACAAAGAACATGCCTCATTTCAGGATGGAAAAGTCCATCACTGTTTCCCTTTCATCCTCATGTCTGTCTCAGCTGCATAAATTAAAACATTCAGTACACATGTCTCCTTGTTTTCTAAACAGTGTTTCTAGAAGACAAATCCCTTTTATAATTTCAGCTTTGAGAAGCATAAAACAAAGACTAGACATTTGACAAGAGATCCTGGTTTTCTGATTCAATCTTTCTGCAAACAATTGCAAAACCTCAGTAAAGAGTATGAATTTTGCAGCAGAGATGCATCTGGTGGGAGATAATACTTCACCCTTCCACTACAACCCATAATGTCCTTTCTATAATTTCCTCCATCTCTCCTGGTTTTGAGAAGTGTATTTTAGGACTTCATCACACCAGCCTGCTATTCTGATACAGATGCATTCATGTATGGTGAATACATATATATATTACATTAAGCACCCTCGATATCACACTTCTCTTCAGTAGCACAGTTGCTTTGATTTGCCATTTCGTGGCTTTACAATCATACTTCCACATATCCTCATAAATGTGCCTCCCTGCATTTCTGCAGTGCCTTGATTTTTTTTAGCACAATTGTGCAATTTCAGTCTTAAAACCAGTTATGCTGATTTGCTTGCATCATGTGATAAATTCCATATACTCTCTTTTAGGTAGAAATCATTCTCAGAACTAAAACATTGTATGCATAAAGGCTACTCCAAAGAATGCCAATTTAAGCATGTATCATAATGATACGATATGTGCAATGTGGATGAGGCAAGTGTCTCCAGCCCTCAGAAAATGTTTTGGAATACATACATGAAACCCAACTAGTAATACTAAAAATCAAGGACATTCAATCATATAAAATCAATGGCTGAGGTTTAAGATGAGAGTCATGAACATTGGATATGGTACCAACTAGGCATGAGCAAAGAAAATTGGAAATGCATGAAAAATTGGATATGAACATACAAATTTCACTTTCGAAGCGAGTTTTGAACCATGCAGGAAAGATGGGGGGAGGGATTCCGATTTTGAACCACTTACCAATGTTTTTCAGAAATAGTCTGTAATGTTCGGATGTCTCCCACATTATTTTAATTTTCACAACCATTAAGCAACTTTGGTAAAGGCAAGGGAACTTTAAAAATATCATTTCCACCGGCGCTGTCAGAAGGGATGTGGTGGGCATGGCTAATTACAGCCATCTTAATTGAAGGCCAGGCCCCCAATGGTAGAGATTGCAAAAGGCCCTGCTGTTATACTACATTTCCCACAATGTATGCCTACTCATTAGCCAAAATGTCTGAAGGACCCAAAAATAGCTGTCTATAGCAGTCTTTGTTTAAATATATAAAAAAAACAGCTTGAATCTACAAAGAGGTCTAAAGAAGGCAGCAAAGCAATAAGCAACTTTTACTTTGGCCTGATTGCCATGAACAAAGCACTAGGGTAGCCAACCACAGCCAGCCAGCCCTTTACAGTCAGTAAGTAATGACAAAATAAAATGATGATAGCATCTGCAAATAGGAATAAACAGATGGATATGTCTTGAGGGTCCCCTCCAACTCAGTAGAGGAAGCAAATGGATGTCAGGAGAGTTTGGATAGTGCCTTTCTGCCCAGAAGAAGGGGATCAGTGTAGATGTCCCTTGATGAGGTCTGTACTATGATTTCTGTTCTCCACCAATTTAACACAGTTGGTGCCACACAAACAAAGTTTCTGGAGTAGAACAACTACTTTCAAAGTAAAGACTACCCAATAAAACAGGAAATAACACTTTCAAACCAGGAACAGATTTCCTTTATTATTTAAAAATGTCTATTTAAAAATTCACCAAATATCCATGGATAAGTGAAAGGATATGAAATTTGGTGAACTAACAGTGGTCCATGTGTTCTACCACTGAAGCAAGTTTCATCAGGATTAGTCTAAAAATGAGGGAGAGAGAATCCCCTGAATTTTCCCCAGTCTTAGTGCTGTTTTTCTTTATTGTGCATGCGCATTTGCATTAATGAAGCGATTTGGAATTTTCAGAAGTTTTGGAAAGTTCTAACTTTTTTTGGAAACATTCAGAAGTGACTTTAGAATCAAACCACCAGCACCCCATACATCCGAAACAAGTTTTGAACCATTTTTTTAATCAACCAAGCCTAGTACCTACATGGAGCACTTACAGCAAATATGATGGGCTGGATGAATCTAAATGTCTATGCAGTACATAAATACATGCATTACAGCCATGGCTCAATTCTATGGAATCATGGGAACTGTATGTTTGGTGAGGCAACAGCAATCTTTGGTACAGAAGGCTAAAGACCTTGTAAAAGTACAACTCCCATGATTCCATAGTATTGAGCCATGGCAGGTAAAGTTATGCCAAACTGGATTAATTCTACAGTGTAGCATTACCCATAATCTTTCCAAACTATCCTTTTTTGATCCCCCATGCTGCTGAATGACCAGGAGATGCAATGTCTTTAGCTCAGTTTTCAAAATAATTGTATGTTCCTTGCTCCAGTTGTTCTGAAAAAGGACTTCGGGATGTTCCAGTTGAAGGAATTTGTAGATTCAAGGACATCCATTTGTAAATTGATAGTTCCTTTCTTCTAATAATAACTAAATAAGCTTTCTTTCCTTGGTACTTGATTTTTTTTTTTTTGGGAAACTATCCATTGTCTACCAGAACTATCTGAAGCTTCTTAATGGAAAAAGAGGAAACACACTCCCAAAAGAGGATTAAGGGTTTCCGGTTCTATAATAAACATCCTTATCTTAAAGAACATAATCTTTTGCTAAGGAATTCCTTAAGTTATGCTTGAGACTCAAAACTTCCATTTAACCTGATGAGTTTCTGAAGGCACAGACAATCAGTTGCAACGTTTATACCAAAAACCTATTTTCAAAACCAGAGAAATGACAAAACAGCCATTTCCATGATTTTTGGAGGAAGTTGTAAATAAGTCGGCATCTACATTCAAATAAAAACACTTTACTCTGGCCCTATAGTCTGCGTTTTGCACAAGTCCTAGCCCTGTCCTTGAATCTGATCATGCCCGCCATTTCTGATTACTGGCTGTTGATGTCTGTTGATGATTTTATAATGTTTTTACTCTTCTGGTTCTAATTGTTTTAATTATATTGTTTATATGTTGTTGTTTTTAATTGTGTTTTAGCTTGTAATTTTTGTTTATGCTGGACTTGGTCCCTATGTAAGTTGCCCGAGTCCCTTTGAGGAGATGGTGGTGGGATATAAAAAATAAAGTTATTATTATTATTATTATTATTATTATTATGTGCTATGTTATAGCTCTGAGATTCTTAAATAAAGGTCAGCAAACATACACATCATATACAAGCAGGCATGGAAAGTTAATAACTATAGTACAATAATTGCCTCGAAATATATGTAATCATGTGAAAGGCAGGATACAAATAGAGTAAATAAATAATTAATAAATCATTCCATCAGCATCAGTGGCAAAATGAATCAATCTAACTAATTACCGAGTTAATGGATGCAAGTCAAATCATGGGAAAACGAAATCAAATAATCTTTAAAATGGAAATGAATAGAAAAACAAAGCTTTTTTTTCCTTTTCACCCTTCTGGCATCACTTACTTTAAATTAAAAGAGTGCTGGCTTTCTTCTTGAAAGACCTCAGTGTCACTCATAGCTTCAAAAAGAAGAGGAAACGGCGGCAGCAGCAAAAAGCCATCACACATGGTAAGCCTTGAAACACGGAGGAGTTTAGGAGGAAAATATGGGTCCCATTTAACTGAAACAGCTGTGTGCTTACCATACATCAAACATTTTGATGCAGAACATAATGCTCCGTTCCAACAAAAAAGATTGAAACGGTACTTAAGAGAATGGCATGAGTAACTGAAGGGAACTGAGCAAGTGGCCTTTCCTTGGCATGAATTATGGGCTGGTAGGATAAGGATTTGTCTCGTGCAGAGAGATTAGGGAAGGATGAAAGCACTTGGAATTTGAGTGAACTCCCTACATCACTTATTCAGTTTCAGCTGCCATGCAACACTTTGAGATTTCAAGAAGACTCATTTTTTAACTCTCAACTGTTTGTAGCTCCGTTCTTTAGGACCACGCAATTGCTTTTTCTAATTGTCTCCATGCTGCATTCACACGCAAAACAAAACATACCTTTCCATTCCCATTTTACCAGGCATCAAGAGAACATTCTTTTGTGGGAAAGCAAGGCTTGAATGATTTGTGGCACCCTGTGGAACAAATGATAATATATCTTTGTCTTCATTCTCCAGTTCTTTTTCATCTGCCACACATCTCAGGAGTCTCAGTGAGGGAGAAGGTTGTATTCTTTGTGAATACTACATCCTCAAGGGCTTGGCTACTAGTGAACTTTAGAGTTGGGCAGCTATGCAAAGGTAATTTAGTGCCAATAGAAATGAACCCCTTTCGACTTGGTTCCCTGGACATAAGGCACAGCCATCTGGAGTGACAACTGCTCTGTCACCTTTTTCCCCGTGCCACATAAACACATTGACTGGAATGGAAGTGTTGGAGCTTGGCACCAAATGGGTAAATAAAGATAAATTATTGAAAAGTCCTTTTAAAAAAGTATTCATAATTCATACGATTGCTGTGATGTTTTCTACAGAGAACGTGGCAAATATTCATGAACGAACTAGCTGTGGGGCAGCAGTTAATGGAAACCACTATATCAGATGACAGATCTTTGTGTTTTTTACCTCTAGAGATTCCTCCATGTTCTCTCCAAATTGGTTGCCTTTGTGAAAGAAAAAAAGGGGAAACATCTGTCTGTCTCAAACAAAGAAGTTAGCATGCTTCATTGGTATGGTTTGAGTGTGTCGCATAATTTCCCCTCTGTGAGCCATAGTCCCTTTTTCACTGATTCAAAGAAATATTATGGCTGAATAAAGACTTGCAGGAAAGTTAATATCTGATCTTTACGTAGGCAGCAGGTGCCTTCTCCTTATTCCCATTTCCATCAGTAGATGACAGGATAGAATCATAGAATCATAGAATTGGAAGAGATCTCATGGGCCATCCAGTCCAACCCACTGCCAAGAAGCAGGAAAATCGCATTCAATCGCATTCATACAGCCTCTGCTTAAAAGCCTCCAAAGAAGGAGCCTCCATCACACTCCAGGGCAAAGAGTCCCACTGCTGAACAGCTCTCACAGTCAGGAAATTTTTCCTAAAGTTCAGGTGAAATTTCCTTTCCTGTAGTTTGAAGCCATTGTTCTACTTCCTAGTCTCCGGGGCAGCAGAAAACAAGCTTGCTCCCTCCTCCTTATGGCATCCCCTCACATATTTATACATGGCTGTCATGTCTCCTCTCAGCTTTCTCTTCTTCAGGCTAAACATGCCCAGCTCTTTAAGCCATTCCTCATAGGGCTTGTTCTCCAAACCCTTGATCATTTTAGTCGCCCTCCTCCGGACACATTCCAACTTGTCAACATCTCCCTTCAATTGTGGCGCCCAGAATTCGACACAGTATTCCAAATGTGGTCTAACCAAGGCAGAATAGAGAGGCAGCATGACTTTCCTGGATACTCCTATTGGTGCAGCATGGATTTGATAGTTGCCATACAGTGGGAGAACAGATGTCTGTCTCCAAGTGACACTATGGCTGTCTGATATAGGATAACATTGTAGGAATAATTACTTATTCTGAGTATGTTATAAAAATATGGTCTTGGAGGTTTTTGCAAGAACAACCTTTTTTTAGTTTGGAGGTTTCAAAAGGGGTGAAGTAGCATGCTAATCTCCCCAGGCTTTATGTATATGTTGGGTAGGCATCTTCTATGAAATCTGAAAGTAGAACATAAGTGATTCTACTTAAATTTCATCAAAGTGGGAACTGGTGGCTTCTATGGCAAGGCAATGAATCTGTTATGGGCTTTTGTCTGAATTTAAAGCAAATATCCAGAGTGATGAACTTTATCCTCAAAATAAGTTTGTCACTGTTCATAGCTCATTTAAAGTTCAGATAAATCCCAGAGCAGACTTAACAATGCCAACAACAAGGGAGGAATCAGCCACTGTTTCCTAATGACTTCCTCCTCCTCCTCTTTTTAGCAATTTGTATGAAAAGAGCATATGTCGATGTCCCAAACAAGAAATCTGCAAAATTTCAACTAGATCGAGGCAATGGCTGAGAAGCTGTGATGAATTTGAAACAGTGTTGTTTTCTGCTGAACTAACACCAAAAGTAGAGAAAATCCAAGGGGACAGAAGTAGATGATGGGCACCAAATGCACAGTTGCAGAGGCAGAAGGACACAAGTATTCCCAGCACTTTTAAAGTAAGTACCCAATGCGGAGTTGGAAAGATTATTTATCATAAGATTCTGTGGCAGTTCATGGCTAATGTGCCAAATGGAGAGGGTTTAAATCCAGGCTTTGAAGGAAATGTCCAAAGAACAAAGCCCCTCCTCTATATTTTGGACCTTAGCCCCCAAATAAGTTCAGCACCATGGATAACTTCTTTAAATCTTTCCAAAATCAAAAGCATATTCAATGTCTCATTGGCAGTTGACAGTGTCTAAAATGCCTTTTGGTTTTACAACAAGATGATTTAAATGTGCTATAAAATTTAATCACTTAGCAACGGCAAGCTAAGATACTTGGTCAGAGTTCCAGTTCCAGTCTTGGCAAAATTTACCAAGGTTAATGGCATTTCCTTTGATTGATTATGCATATATAGCTGCAGATTTATAATCCCATTGTGGAATGCTGACATAGGGAAATCAAGAGAGCATAAAGAATGCATATTCTCATAGGAAAAAGCCATTGGGTGATACATCCGCAATTTCACTTTCTGCAGTTTCAGTTACTCCAGGTCAATCACAGTCCAAAAATATAAGAAGTACAATAAGTTCTTTTGAGAAAGAGATCACATTTACATAACTTTTAATACAGTATATTGTTAAATTGTCCTATTTTAGGTTATTGTTGTTAACCTCACTGTGCCTAATTTATATATTAAATTTCATCATACATATGTATGTATGGGAGAAAAAAAATAAGGGGTTCAGTACTATCCATGGTTTCAGGTATCCATTGAATGTCTTTGAATGTATTCCCAGAAGGTAATGGAGGACTATTGTGCCAATGGGTCTGACCCAATCATTCCTTGCTCCTTTCCTATATTTAAAAGACTATGAAGAATGGACAGGACCAAAGAAGCACGTGTGTCCTATATAACTTCCTTGGTGATTTGTTGATCCTAACATGCAAGAAAATATGTTATAGACATGTTTGTATGGAATTGAATATACATCAGTATGTGTTTGTTTGTTTTTAAATGCCCATACTTCCTTGGCCTGTCACACTCACTTCATGCCAAAGTGTACAAAGGGGCTAAAACAATATAGCTCAAAAACACAAAAAATTAAAATATCACGTAAAAATACACTCACAAGGTAAATGATATCAAATTTTGTAACTGCCAAACTATATGTAGAAAAAGCTGTTTTAAATACACACACACACACATACACACACACACTGTAGGTGGAAAACCTGTTAAGAACAACAGCAGCAGCAACAACAAATCAAACCGGCAGAAAACCAACTGAAGGTAACTCTGACCTCACTTGGAATACTGTGTGAATGTTATAGATCAGCCACCAGAGGCTGATGGTTTAACTGATGATTAGAGAGGATTGTGAGCTTTTCTGTGGTACAAAGCGATGGGCTCTCAAGTCTGGGAAATGATGGTTCTCTCTGTCAGAAAACCAGCTTGGAAACTGCATGGCTTCAAGGGCATTCAGGGGAGTCAGAAGTAGCAACAGCAGATAAAGAATCAAGTGAAAAGCTGAGTAATAAGGTGAGTTCCACTGAAAATCCACCTGTAGCTACAGAGATCAACAAAAGACTTCATTTACAAATCAGAGCCAAAAATAGATTGCCTTGTTCAGAGAGATTATGTGGGAAAGTTGTGAAGGAAACTCAAAGGAAATGGAATAGTTTCATGGGTGTCTATTAAACAACAAATTGTTTACCTTAAGGTCAGTTAAGGCAACTCTGTATTAGAATGAGAAGCTTAGCCTGACTTCTCTTGTTCCTGGTTCAAGTCAAGCTGGAGGTTTTCTGTTTCTGTTCATGGAATCCAGTGTAAGTTTTATTACTCATACCTTCTTGATTGTGCACTTCTGCTGTAACTGTGATTCCTGGCTGTTCCTGGACTTGGTCACCCTTGGAACTCTTTGAGACATTTGGGTTGTTGTTTGGTTATCACCTGTTGCTAAGCCTTTTTTTTATTATACAGTGTTCTCTCACTTATTGCAGGTGTTCTGTTCCAGGACTACCCGCGATAAGTGAAATACCGCGAAGTAGGGATGCTCACACCCCCTCTTTGCCTTCTCTTTCCTCTCCTCTTTCCCCTCCCTTCTTCCCTCAGGTACCCATGCCACCCCCTCGGCAAGAGGGACACTTTCACCTGCACAGCCCTCTTCCTCACCTTTCCTCCTTCCCTTCCTTCCTAAGTAGCTCTCCCTCCTGAGCCTGTGGGAGAAAGAAAAGGAGGAGAAAGAAGAAGATGCTGGGGCTGGGAAGGAAACAGAGGGAACTGCTGGAGCCGCTGCTCCTTGGGCCCAGTGGGGGCAAAAATGTCCAGAGCATAAAGCTGGCCAGGCTGCCTCCTCCACTTCACATCCTCTTGTCCCTCTCGCTCAGCTGGTGCTGCTTTGGCAGGAGCTGCCACACTCCAGCCAGGTCTCCTCCGGTGGTGGCCCAGTGCAGCCTGGCCAGCTCTTTCCTCCAGATATTTTAGAGGGGGGGGGGGGGGTTTGTTAGCTGTAGTTCAGAAAAGCAACCTTGCCAAACTCTTCCTGGTAAAACAAACAAAAAGACTTCTCCATGTGGGTAAGATTAAAAAGATAAAAATGGAGAACAGCAAGGACACTAAAAACAGACAAAAGTGCTAAAGTCAACAGACAGTTAAACAAATCATAATAGTAATTAGAATGCAATCAAAAAGGGTTTTTTTTAAAAACGAAAGAAAGAAAGGCATAGTACCAATCCATTAGACATGATACTTTCTTCTTCTCCACAATGTCCAATGACCAGTCCTAAACCTTGGAAAACTTTTTCTTGCTTGGTGGAAATTCAGAGCTTTTAGCTGGGTTAATGTTGTATTTTCTTTGGCTGCTAGTTCTTTAAACTGTGTTTTAATAGTTCTTGTGGGTTTTTTCGGGCTATATGGCCATGTTCTAGAGGCATTTCTCCTGACGTTTCGCCTGCATCTATGGCAAGCATCCTCAGAGGTGAGGTCTACTGGAACTGGGAAAAAAGGAGTTTATATATCTGTGGAATGACCAGGGTGAGACAAAGGGCTTTTGTAAGTTGGGCTAGGTGTGGATCTTTCAACTGACCACCTTGATTAGCATACAATGGGCTGACTGTGCCTGGAGCAAACTCTTCTTGAAAGGTGATTAGATGTCCCTGCCTGTTTTTCTCTCTGCTGTTTTTGCTATTGCAATTTTAGAATTTTTTAATACTGGTAGCCAGATTTTGTTCACTTTCATGGTTTCTTCCTTTCTGTTGAAATTGTCCACATGTTTGTGGATTTCAATGGCTTCTCTGTGTAGTCTGACATGGTGGTTGTGAGAGTGGTCCAGCATTTTTGTGTTCTCAAATAAAATGCTGTGTCCAGGTTGGTTCATCAGGTGCTCTGCTATGGCTGATTTCTCTGGTTGGAGTAGTCTGCAGTGCCTTTCAAGTTCCTGGATTCTTGTTTGGGCGCTGCGTTTGGTGGTCCTTATGACCTCAGACATCAGAAGAGCTGCAAGATCAAGAACAAGCCACGAGAGTCAAGATGAAGATCCACCCAGAGGAAAAGTGTTCCTGCCATACATCAAGGGAACCACTGACCGCATAGGGAAGCTGATGAGGAAACACAACATACAAACAATCTACAAACCCGCCAAGAAAATCCAACAAATGCTACGTTCAGCAAAGGACAAGAGGGATCCTCTCACCTCTGCAGGAGTCTACCGTATCCCATGCAGCTGTGGACAAGTCTACATAGGGACCACCAAACGCAGCGGCCAAACAAGAATCCAGGAACATGAAAGGTGGTCAGTTGAAAGATCCACACCTAGCCCAACTTACAAAAGCCCTTTGTCTCACCCTGGTCATTCCACAGGTATATAAACCCCTTTTTTCCCAGTTCCAGCAGACCTCACCTCTGAGGATGCTTGCCATAGATGCAGGCGAAACGTCAGGAGAAATGCCTCTAGAACATGGCCATATAGCCCGAAAAAACCCACAAGAACTGAGTGATTCCAGCCATGAAAGCCTTCGAAAATACATTGTGTTTTAATACTTTTTAATACTTTAACTCTAGTTACATTTTAATTCCCTTTGTTTAATTTAATTATAAGTCACCTTGAATCCCATTCTTGTAAGAATGGAAGCTTGTAAATAACTACAATATGAATCACCTGGATTTTTTATTTTGTTTTGTCTAAAAAGAAACCCTTTTTGGCTTAGATGGGTTTTTTCATCCACATTCATGGCGCATTCACCAGCACACTGCCAGAGAAAACTGTTTCTTTCCAAAGTGATGCTTAAATATGGAAGGCTCAAAGACCAATTAGCTGAGTTAGAAACTTGCCAAGAAACTTCTCTCTTCTTTGGAGGCGACTAGCATCTTTAATCAAGAGAAAAGCTGTGTTCACTAGACACACATAGGCCAATGCATAGTAAACAGAGGTGTTTTCCTTCTAAATGGATCAAGGCACCAGATGTTGAAAACAATTTGCAGTCATTCTTGTGACTCTATTATTTTGTTTGTTGAATCTTTGACTCTAATATTTACACATTCCACTCTCAGTGCAAACAAATTAAACTTTCCAAGGCAGCTTATGCCATATAAGCAAGTGATGGTGAGTCAACACATATCATCATTTTGTAGTATGATGCTGGCAGAATCCAACATCTACAACAATTTTACAAACAGTTGAATGAGGGAGTTTCAAAAATGTTGGTCAACAAATGAGAAAAAACTCACACTATAATTAGTATAGGAAAGGAACGAATGACAATCCTGCAGGTGTTGCTGGACTGCAGCCCCCATCAACCCATCAACCATTAACTAATCAATATATTGATGGGTTAATGGTGAGAGATGATGGGATATGCAGTCTAACAATATCTGGACAGCCAGATTTTCCCCTAACAATTATGTGGAGGAGGCTGTCTTTCCAATTCATGTGATGATGTGTATGCAAGATATTCCTGAAGTCACTCTAAATGCAGATTTGGCTTTGAAGGTGATCAACAGTGTTCTGCCTTTGTCCTTAGGCAAGGTACTCCCTGCATGGATCGCTTTCAACTAGAAGGGACCAGCATGCAAACCAAGAATTTATGACAACTCTGTTAGGTTGGTGAGCCCTAGGGTATTTGCCCCATGCAACTTCCCAATTTGATATGTAGGAACCAAAGTAGATATATCTAAAGAATGATTTCGTAAAATGCTCATACCCTGACTAAATAATCCACCCGTTGCAATAATGCACTGTGACAAACTGTGTTTCCCCATTTCCAAATCTGGCAATACAGCTTGCTAAAAAGATTCTGATAAGCTACTGTCTCTTACTTACACTTTCAAGTAGGATCAAAATGTTTTGAAATATTGCAGCAAAGAACCTTAACCCTGGCTAATTGGTAAAAGGTCATTTGGATCTTAATGGGGAAGCGCAGCAATCAATACCACCACTTCTCGATACATTTACTGCATAAGAGGCTTGATGTAAAGGCAAAGTGAGTAATTCTTGCAAGATGATGGATGCCATTTCCTTATAAATGCATTTCTCTGCACCCCGTCCAAAGGAAAAATAACTTAATTATATAAACTAAATCTTGACTTTCATGCCACAGGGGGCAGTTATTTGGTCATTTCCATTTCAGCAACAGATTTAAACACTTGTACTCAAATTAATTAGTCAATTAACTTGATCCAGAGAAGGAGAAAAGCAGAGAATATGCTGGAAATGATTTAGATCTATCTTCCGGCACTATGCTGAAGAGCAGAGCACAGAAATTTCAGAATCAGAAGAGAGAAGAGAGTGGTTTCAGCCAACCTTTCACTCTGAGCTCAGCATTTCTGAAACCATTTGAGGAAAAATAATATATGTCAGCATCTTCATAGACCTGGTGACATCATGTTTGATGTCTTTTACAGAATAATAACTACTTCCATTCCAAATTATTTTTCTGCTGCTTTAGTTTTTTTTATATACATTGCCTTATATCAAAAGATCTAAACTTGGCGAACTGCCCTGAGACCCCTTTGGGGTTGAGAAGGGCAGTATACAAATACCACAAATAAATAAATAGACTTTGAAAGTGTATGACTTCTTATGAAAGCTTAAAGCATAACAAATACTTTAAAGTTTCAGCAATCCCAGAGGTGTAGCATAACCCCTGATAGAAAATCTACACCTCACAAATTAAAATTTCCTTCTTTCCCCAAATTCCTAACATTGCAGTAGCTGGAAACTTCAGTTGAGCATTGAGAAACATGGTTTTGCATCCAAATGAATGTGAATAAAGCCAATATGAGTCCTAAGTATGAGGAATTTTCAGTGTTGTTTTCTACTATGCCAGACCTTTGAGGAATGAAGAAAAATCCATGGGAGGAAGGAATCCTTATCTAGTAGACAATATCCTCATTACTTACCACCACCACTAGCTACCTGTCTGCCAGGACTTTATTGTTATTCTTGTTATAGTTGTGCTGTATATACATCCCTGAAATCTGACTCTCTGATTTAACTGCATAAGTGCCAATGCAATTTTTATATATTTTTCCTTCAGATGTGGGAGAAGGAGGGTTAATAGCTTACATGATGGAGGCAGCAAACAGCTATAATGCTTTGATTGGGGCTTAATGTTCCTTCATCCTGGGACATTAAACTCACAGCTCCAAACCCATCCACATTTAGTGCAGGCAGAACCAGGTAGCCCTCAGCATGTGGTGAATCTCTAGGACTCCTAGTACAACTCTAGGGTCAATAACTTCCAGGAATTTCTAGGTCCCTCATTGTGATTCTATAGTCAAATACCAGCAGGTATTTAACATAGAGCCATGCTGGATGACCTAGAGATTCCCAGATAAGCATCCTCTGTGGTTTTTTCACATTTGCTGGGATTATGTGACTCAACCATTGTTGAATGTGAAGGATTAACTGTAATTATTAGGCCTGCGCAATCAATGAAAAGAGTGTTTCAATACTCATTACAAAATTAAAATGTTTCTGAAATTGGATGGGGTCTGTATCATAACTCTAATGAGTTAATTACATTTTCGATACTTTTCATTGAGTAATTAATTTTAACAATGGGGAAACTTCTGGGGCACCTTTCTCCCTCATTGTTAGAGCTGTTGGCATGAATCTTGCTACAGTTGTAGAACACCTTTACCACTGTTAGCCCATCAAGTTTCAGAATGTTTCACTCACCCACAGATTTTTGGAGAATTGTACAAACAACATTTCAAAAAAGAAACTACAAGAGCTATCTTCTTGAATGTTCTATACAATGAAACAATATAACAGAGGATCAATTCCCCCAACTTACAGAAATATTCAAACATCTACTGATTTTAGAAATGTAAAAAAAGGTTTGACAAAAGTGATTTTTTTAAAGCCACAACAGCTATTTCATTGAATATCTCTCATATTAACCAACAGAACTTAAATTTAGGAAATAGTTCTCCTCTTTGCAGATTCAACAATTTATTGGAACTCTGGCTGCTGCTAGGAAGGAAAAATCTCTTCCCTATCCCAATTGGAGCTTCCAATGCTGAACAGAATTCTGGGAAATGTAGTTTAGGGCAAGGTGTTTTGCATTCTCTGCCATAGGGGTCCTCCCCTTCCCAAATTACATTTCCCAGAATTCTGTGCTCTCAGTGGTGAAATGTCATAAATTTAAAGAGGAACAGCAGACTTTTTGGCTTCCTCCTTCCTGCTTGTGCTGCAAATGAAGCTGACTTGGATAGACTTCTGAGCTTTACAGAATTCAAACAAAAAAGTGTTGGGTGAGTTTTTATCCTTAAGCTTTTGCGTCCTCCCCCCCCCCCCCGAGTTTCTTAATATTTGTTAATATATACAAAACTTATACATTAGATACGACTTACTAATTTGAAATGAAATTATGTACAGCCCTAATAATTATGTCAATGACTAGATGCTGTTGCCCAATGTGGAGTCTCAATCTGCAAAGTCCTACAGCATTCACAACTGCAATGTGCTACTGTGGTTAATAGTTCAGCTTCCACTGCTGTCAGCAGAATACATTGTTTGCATCATGGTAAATATGGTAATTCACCCTTCATGGATAGTGTAACAGATGTTTGTAACTACCAAGGTGCCATTCAAAAATAAATTTGTGTATATGCACATGTACAAAAGTGAAATCTCAAGGAAAAAACTTAGCCACATTAAACTTTTTGTGTGTCCAGATAAGTGAATATATACACATTCAGATATTCCATGTATGTAATCCCTTCTTTTGCCAGAAACAATATTACCCAATGAGAGCAACACCACATGATATGCCTAATTGTCTTTTTCAGATATGGGGAGAACTGTACTCTTACTTTTTAATATACTGTATTTTCCAGCGTAGTAGACAACTGGGGGTATAAGACGACCCCCAACTTTTCCATCTAAAATTGAGTATTTAGGATATACTTGCCGTATAAGACCACTCCTCTTTTTGTAGTAGCATGAGAGAGCTTTATTCTCTCCGGGTTTGAGGGTCATCTTCTGCCGGAGGCTCATGGTGAGGGAAAGCCAGCATAGGGTTGCGGCGGCAGCAGGGACAACCCAGCGGTCTCCATGGCAATGCAGCTTGCCTCTCCTCCTTCCTGCGCCCTCCCTCCGCTCTCCTCCTCCCTCCCTCCTTCCCTCCTTTCTTCCTTCCTTCATCCCTTTCCTCCTTCTCCTCCTCCTCCTCCTGCAACTGAGGAGGAGGAGAGTTTTCTTCGCTCCAGGCTTGGAGGTCCTTTTCTGCCAGAGACTCATGGCAAAACAGAGCCACTAGGCTGATGGCAGAGAGACAGCTCAGCAGTCTCCATGGCATGGCAGCTTGCCGCTCCTCCTCCCCCACATGCTCCCTCCCTCTGCCCTCCTCCTCCTCCTCAGGCCACACTGCTCGGGACACCGAGGGTGGAGGAGGAGGGCAGCTGCCCTCCCACTGGAGCAGGGCACTCAAAGCAGCTACTGATGCTGCTACCCTCCTGCACTGCTTGGCTCCCTCTGTTGGGCTCCTCCACTCCATGCCCACCTCGGTGGAAGAGGAGGAGGAGGAGGAGGAGGCAACATGAGGGAGTCACTGGACGACAGAGAGGAGGAGGAGGAGAAGTCACCAGGAAGACTTGAGGCTTTTGCTTGGCACCCTTGCCGAAGTAAGCACCCACCCTTTAAGCAACATTTACTCATCCCTTCCAAAATATTTAATATAATAAATTTTATACCTGGCATATTAGATGACTCCTGACTTCTGAGAGGATTTTCCAGGATTAAAAAGTCATCTAGTACGCCGGAAAATACGGTAGCTAAAGCAACTTACTGGAAATGGCTGGAAAAATGCTTAGGAGACACATGCATTTGTAGGAGTGACAGCACTGGAAACCACTGGGGTCTCCTCCTTCTCCTAAAAATGATAAGGAATCAGTCTGCTATCTCTTTCTCTCAAATAAAATATTTTAGAAATACGGGAAACAATTCACTGAATTCCCTAAATCAAAATGCTTGATTACCTCTTACACTGTCAAATCTTTTTGCTGCTTAGTCATTTCTGTCAGTTCACAAGGTTTTCTTGCTTAATTGCCTATTAAGCTAATGCGTCCAATCTATGCTGATTTTTTTAAAAATAATAATAGTTCACCCTTTTCTTAATAGTATAGACTGAAGTAATTATGACTATAATTAATCAGATTGAAACACATGCAGACCATTTTTTATCAACTCAGAAAACTGAGGAATGCTTTCAGCAAATATACTGATGACGGTCATAGATGGTGTGCAGCATGCTCTAGAAAGAGCTGATTGATTCTGAGCAAAAATGTCAGAGACTCTTCTCTCAGATCACAGGGTCACTTACTTACTTAGGCGATCCCTCATTGTCCAAGTATGATGGTCTTCCAAGTGCAATGTCTTGGAGGTGGATACATAGATGATGGTGAAGTCCTATTCTTGATCTGCATGTTCTTCCACAGTGTGGACATTGGTTTCCAGGTAGAAGGTCGTCCCAATTAGGGTTGGTTTGACATGCCTTCCTCTTGGCACATTTCTCCATTTTGCCCTCTATTTGTGCCTCTTCAAATTCCACAGAATTCCGTGGTTAACCTCAGCCTCAATTGTTTCAAGCACCTTTATTAATTGCTTTCAGACATTTGCACCTAGTCTTCTATTTCTGTGTCCTTAACGTTTCATACTCCAAACTTATCAAAAGTTACCATCTTAAGAATATCTAAATCATATAAGAAGATTTCTTGATGGTTTTTCTAGAGTTCACACATGACTACAAACCTCGTATATGTTTATTGTCTTATCACTATGTGATGATTTTGTTAAATGCAGGGATGAAAGGAAATGGAAAAAAATATTTCATTTGAAATAATGGTTATAGGGGGAATGAAGCTATTTCTTTCATAATCGGTGACAGACTATTCGCAAGAGCATGTGATTATGTACATGTAAGACCTTGGCTTCAGGGTGCTTCCAGACAGCACTAAATCTCGGGTTTAAAACAGGAGTAAAAAAAGAATCCTGGGACTTCAGAAGTGGTTCACATACAGACCTGTTGGCCCCTTGATTTCTGCCTGTTGTCCAGACTTGATGCTTTGTTGTGAGATTTAGAGGCTCCAAAGATAGCCACCGTGGGACTTCTGCCAGAAACTTTAGTTTTTGAAAAAAAATCCATCAAGATGCGGTTATGTGAAGAATCACTGTCGCGAATCACTGCAAAAGTTCCATTCTTTGTCCTGGCCAGAGAAATTGTGCCCTCCAGACATTTCATGAAGTATCTGCCACACAAAATAAGTTTATGGGGTAGGACAACTTCTGCCCAAGTCAGCACTGCACAATCAAACAAGAACACATACTTTCCAGCCAGGAACAGAACTTTGTCATTATTGATATTTTTAGAGCTTGGCAGCCTGGCCATCTGTCCAGGCAGATTTGGTTGTATGCTTGTGGCATCAAACAACAGGGTGCTGGTCCTGGGTTATACATGGCTGTTACTGATTCGTCTTCTTGTGAAAAGATGTGCAACATTGACTAGAGGGACATAACTTTGTCCTGGCCAGAGAAAAATGTGCCTTCCACACTTTTCATGAAGTTTCTGGCACACAAACAAAGTTTTTGTCTTCTACTCAAGTGTCACCTTCTTTTTAGGAACCAACCAATCAGGAACAAACATCTAAAACCTGGGAACAAACCTAGATAAAAAAATCCCATATTTCTAAGTGCAGGGACATACAGACATGTGAAGATCTGCATATTCGGGTCAATACTGCAATATGTCCGCACCTGGAAATCTCACAGTTTTTGCCTTTTGTAGCGATTGCTTCCACATTTACAGGGATCGGCGTATTACCACCCTCCTGTTTACTGCGGAAGCTCCTGGGTTAAAGGTACTGTCTGGATGGTTTCATGCTAGTTTTCTACCTTTAATGTATATAGCTCAGGATCTCAGTTCCTGCCATAATACCTCTCTCATTATGAACCTGCTTATGCCATAAGATAAGCATCTGAGGCTTTGCCCCCCCCCCCCCCCCAAGTATCTTTTCCAAGACAGAGTATAAGACTGATGAGAAAGAAGTGGATTTTTCAGCCGGAGTCCTCATGGATCCTCTGACCAGATATTATCATTCATTTTGTTGCCGAAAACACCCTCGGATGTATTTGATGAAATGTAATTGTCAGATATTCTTTTTCATAAAACTAGCACACAAGAAACAAAATAAATGACAATAAAGTAAAATACTACTTGATGAGGTATTCAGGCAGCCTATACTTTATAAGAGCAGATTTTAAAACTTTTTGAAACGACATGATTTGCAGATAAATTCTTTACAATGTAATTTGGTTTACTCTCATTGTTTAAATGGCCCAATGAATTCAGACGTCATTTTACATACCAATCCATTTGAGGAGTTACAGCAAAATCCTCTTTTGCTGATGGAACACATTTTCATTTCATGGTCCTTGTACTAGAAGAAAATGTCTTTGATTGAAAGAAGTGAATATTTGAGTACAAATATATTCAATCTCATTTTCAGCCAGTATTAACTTAGGGCTGGTATTTCACTAGAAAAAAGGTCGATATATAATGTATAATGCAGCTTTCAGAAGAAAAGTCTATCTAAAGCAGTGCTGTGATCTGGGAGACTGGGATGCTCCCCTCACATGTGCCAAGAACATGTCTGAACCCATCATTTTTTTGCTTATTTTCCTCTTTAAATTGTTTGTTTATTTATTCAAATAGACATACATTTGCAAGTGTTTGCTGCATACAGATCAATGCTTTCCATCTATTAGTGTTCCATAATCATTTCTCAGATAATATATTTCCTTTAAGGGGGCCCAGTCTACTATTTATATAATACATATAAAAGTATCATAGACTCTTATTTAACATCCACTTCCTCTTTGTCTACAGTCCTATAGGATCCTCTATATACATTTTTGATTAATTTTACATTGAGATATTGAATCATTGATTGTCATTCATTAACAAGTTATCTAATAGTTCTCCTCTTAATAATACAGTTATTTTATCCATTATCAGCATATCTGTAATATATGTTTTTCCAATTCTTCTAAAGGAGGTATCTCTGAGGTTTTCCAATATCTAGCATATACTATTCAAGCTGCCACTGTCGTGTAAAACATTTTTTCCCAAATTTTCTTTCTAATTATTTGTTGGGCATATTCAAAAGGTACATTTGTGATGTCATTTTGAAATGTGTGTTTAACATTTTTGAGATATACATGGATTTGTTTCCAGTAATTGTTTACTTTGCAGTAAGATTGCCAATATCCGCTGGATAATGGAGAAAGGCAGGGAGTTTCAGAAAAACATCTACTTCTGCTTCATTGATTATTCTAAAGCCTTTGACTGTGTGGATCATAATAAATTGTGGCAAGTTCTTGGTGGGATGGGCATACCAAGCCACCTTGTCTCTCTCCTGAGGAATCTGTACAAGGACCAAGTAGCAACAGTAAGAACTGACCACGGAACAACAGACTGGTTCCAGATTGGGAAAGGCGTACGGCAAGGCTGCATACTCTCACCCAACTTTTTTAACGTGTATGCAGGACACATCATGCGATGTGCGGGGCTGGATGAATGCAAAGCTGGGGTGAAAATTGCTGGAAGAAACATTAACAACCTCAGATATGCAGATGACACCACTCTGATGGCCGAAAGCGAGGAGGAACTGAGGAGCCTTCTAATCAAGGTGAAAGAAGAAAGCGCAAAAGCCGGGTTGCAGCTAAACATCAAAAAACCCAAGATTATGGCAACAAGAATGATTGACAAATGGGAAATAGAGGGAGAAAACGTGGAGGCCGTGACAGACTTTGTATTTCTAGGTGCAAAGATTACTGCAGATGCAGATTGTAGCCAGGAAATCAGAAGACGCTTACTTCTTGGGAGGAGAGCAATGTCCAGTCTCGATAAAATAGTAAAGAGTAGAGACATCAGACTGTCAACAAAGATCCGCATAGTCAAAGCCATGGTATTCCCTGTAGTAACCTACGGATGTGAGAGCTGGACCTTAGGGAAGGCTGAGCGAAGGAAGATCGATGCTTTTGAACTGTGGTGTTGGAGGAAAGTTCTGAGAGTGCCTTGGACTGCGAGAAGATCCAACCAGTCCATCCTCCAGGAAATAAAGCCCGACTGCTCACTGGAGGGAAGGATACTAGAGACAAAGTTGAAGTACTTTGGCCACATCATGAGGAGACAGGAAAGCCTAGAGAACACATGCTGGGGAAAGTGGAAGGAAAAAGGAAGAGGGGCCGACCAAGGGCAAGATGGATGGATGGCATCCTTGAAGTGACTGGACTGACCTTGAAGGAGCTGGGGGTGGTGACGGCCAACAGGGAGCTCTGGCGTGGGCTGGTCCATGAGGTCACGAAGAGTCAGAGATGACTGAACGAATGAACAACAACAAAGTCCACCATGTGTGGTAGAATGTACCTTTTTCTTTCCCACATTTCCAACATTTGTTGGAGCAATTATACATCTTAGCTAGTCTCTCTGGAGAGAGATACCATCTCAAGTGCATTTTATAAACATTTTCTTTTAGGTTTTGACATGCAATGTATTTCATTCTTCTCTTCCATGTCTTTTTCCACTGGGACATTTTTATCTCTTGGCCTATGTTTTGGGCCCATTTAACCATAGAATCTTTTACTATTTCCTTTTCCATGTCCCAAGTCAGTAGATTTTTATATATGCATGATATAAGTCCTTTTGGTTTCTGAAACATTGCCACATCAAACCATGTTTTCGCAGTCTGGAAGCCCGAGGTTCTAAGTTGTTCTTTAAATTTCTCTCGCAGCTGTCTTTTTGTGGCAAGGCTCACATTTGTACAGACAGTTATAGCTGGTTTAAATGCAAATATCTCTCTGCACAGCCCACTGTTTTGCTCAATTACCATTAAAATGTCCACAGCACAGCAAATATTTTAGCTATTACTCTGAACAACCTGGTAATGATACCCCAGGGATCTCTTCTTCAAAAAACACAGTGACAGCCAATTTTTAGTAAAAGGTTATTATGAAGTGATACAAGATCCCCATGAAGCATGAAGGAAGCATTTTGTGTTGGAGGCGAAATGAGCACTGGTTCTGCGCAGAACATATAAACTGTTATTCTAGAACAGAAACACTTCAGTGAACATGATGCTATGAGATAAAATGAAACGGTAAGGGAAAACAGTGAGCGATATGTCTTCTCAATAGCCATGTAAAGCATGTTGGTATTGCATGATAGTGCAAAGTAGTGAAAAGTTACAGCAGTCCCTCAGTCCCAGGACTTGTTTATGTGCAATGCATGAAAATCCAAAATGGACATGGTATTAAATAAATGTGTTGTTTTCAAGTTGGCTCCCTGAAAAATGGATGTTCCAGGTCATTTTATAGTATACATATGTTGTCTCTGAAATGTGAGCATTTTTTTATGTCAGGAGCAACTTGAGAAACTGCAAGTCACTTTTGGTGGGAGAGAGAATTGGCTATCTTCAAGGAGGTTGCCCAGGGGATGCCCGGATGTTTTAACATCCTGTGGGAGGCTTCTCTCATGCCCCTGCATGAGAAGCCAGAGCTGATAGATGGGAGCTCACCCCGTTCCTCTAAACCGCCAACCTTTCAGTCAGTAGTCCTGCCGGCACAAGAGTTTAAACCATTGCGCCACCAGGGGCTCCCTGTGAACAATGATTCATGTTGATTTTTTTCAGGGGAAGGGATTGTGATAGTACCTCTTCCATCTAGTCTTTTTTTGTTGGTAACTTTGGTGGGCCATTTTACCTAGTCATTCTGATCTGTTTTCTGGAATAGAGATATCATGTTCATTACCACTCCTGCGAAACATTAGTTTGGAGCTTTGTTCCAAGTACCAACTGGCAAAATGACAGCCTAGTATATACAGATTAAGCCAAGGTTGTTTTTATTTTATTTTTAAAATGCATCTCTGCCTCTCTGTAGCCACCTTCATTGCTGTGTAGCAGGTCAGCCCAAAACCGCATGTGGCAACTTCCATAAAGTTCTAAATAAGAAATCTCTCAAGTGACCTAATTCAATTGAAAGGCCTGAGCAGTTGTGATGAGTTTCAGATTGACTTTCTGACTTTTTGCTAAGTGCAGCTTCTGAACTTGCTCAGGTTCACAAGGCAGAACTTAATGAATTCTTCAGCTGAGAGTAAAATCCGCTCCCCGTGGACATTTTTTTATTGCTTATTTAACAGGTGAAGCAGTTCTCAATTTGTTCACATTCAAGAGGTCAGCAAGCAAAAAAATAAGGGGAGCAACCCCACAAGACCAAGCAGGGGCAGAGTAGCTGGTATAAATTACCATAGCCTAATGATATGGAACTTCAGCTGCATCTATATTGTAGCATTAATGCAGTTTGAGATCAGTTTAAGTGCCATGTCTCCAAGGTAGAAAATCTTGGTAGTTGTCATTTGGTGAGGCACCAGTACTTTTTGATAGAGAAGCCTAAAGTCTTATAAAACTACAGCTTCCATAGTTCCATAGCATTGACCCATGGCACTTAAAAGTGGTGTGAAGCTGCATCTTATATTGCATGTGTTTTTATTTACCTGAATTTATTATTTATTTATTTATTTACGATATTTCTATCCTGCCTTTCTCAGTCTGAAGACGAATCAAGGCGGCTTACATATTGGCAACAATTTGATGCCATAATAGTCATAAACTACAATTAAAAACATTTAGAATAACATTATAAAAATCCATATAGAAACCATTAAAAACATATAATCACTAATGTCTTCCTGTTAATCTCATTTTCTGGTAGCATTGTCTAAGCTGTTCCATGCTTCACTCTTTCATAGTTCCATGTTTATCTGTTTCGCTGCATTTCCAAAGGCTTGTTCAAAGAGCCAGGTTTTAACTTCGTTTCGGAAAGTCAGGAGGGAGGGGGTTGATCTAATCTCTCTAGGGAGGGAGTTCCACAGACGATGAGCCACCACTGAGAAGGTCCTGTCTTTCGTCCCCACCAAACTCACCTGCAAAGAAGATGGGATCGAAAGTAGGGCCTCCCCAGACAATCTTAAATTCCTAGGTGGTTCGTAAGGATACGTTCGGACAGGTAAGCTGGGCCAGAACCGTCTAGGGCTTTTTTTTTTGTCTTTCTCAGTAGTATCATTATTTGCCATTCATTGTGAAATCAAAGAATTTCAGTCAAAATAATAACAAACATACAATATTTTGTATTGCAAAATATTAAAGGTTTTCCAGTGAGCCAACATGGTATAGTGGTTTGAACTCTGGAATAGAACTCTAGGAGCCAAGCTTTCAAATCCATGCCTATTCATGAAAAGTCACTGGTGGCCTTTGGCAAGACAAACCCTCTCAGTTTGTCAGGCAAATCTCAGAACAAATCGTGCTGAGAAAACTCCATGATTAGTCACTGTACATTGACTAGCAACAAGGAGTTTTTGCATTGTATGTTTGTGCAAGAGAATTTGGGACTGGAACCAGAGGGAGAGAAAGAAAGCTTGTTGCTATCTGTTGCTCACTGACAAGAAGTCAACCTATGGAGACCCTATGAAGGAGAGACATCCCAATCATTGCAACAGCCTTCCTTGGCTCTTGCAAATTCGGGGCTATGGCTTCCCCAATTGAACCTATACATCTGTAACGCAATCTTCATCTTTTCCTGATGCCTTCTACACTTTTTATTGTTTTTTCTAATGAGCCTTCACATAAAAAAGAAAGAAGGGGGGGGGGTACTTTTGCATAAGGTTTTTCGCATTTACAGAACTTGATACTTCTCCAGTGTAGTATCAAGTTCTGTAAATGCATCAGACATAAAGCATATTTATACATTGTGGGAGTGGGATCAAAGGTAATAGGATCCAAAAGGATGCAAATCATGATTCTAAATTTTTCGAAGGGCTCTGTAAAACAGGTTTTTCAGATCTTCTCAGTGGTCAGTTAGTGCTGATATGTGAAAACAATAAATCTGCTTACTAAAAGTAATCTAGCAGGGTTCAAACCTCTAAGACAATGGTTCTCAACCTTCCTAATGTTGCGACCCCTTAATACAGTTCCTCATGTTGTGGTGACCCCGATCATAAAATTATTTTCGTTGCTACTTCATAACTGTAATATTGCTACTGTTATGAATTGTAGTATAAATATCTGATCTGCAGAATGTATTTTCATTCACTGAACCACATTTGGCATAAATACCCGATATGCCCAAATTTGAATACTGGTAGGGTTGGGAGGGGATTGATTTTATCATTTGGAAGTTGTAGTTGCCAGGATTTATAGTCAACCTACAATCAAAGATCATTCTGAACTCCACCAGCAATGGAATGGAACCAAACTTGACACGTAGAACTCCCATGACCAACAGAAAATACTAGAAAGATTTGGTGAGCACTGACCTTGAGTTTTGGAGTTGTACTTCACCTGCATCCAGAGAGCACTCTGGACTCAAACAATGATGGATCTGGACCAAACTTGGCGCGAATACTCAATATGCCCAAATGTGAACACTGATGGAGTTTGCGGAAAATAGTCCTTGACATTTGGGAGTTGTAGTTGCTGGGATTTCAATGATAGAACTGAGCCGCACAAAACCCTATGTCTTGAAGGGACTTGCTGGTGCGAGCCTCTCTCCAGACTTGCATGCTCTCCTTTGCTTTGGTCTAGGGACCCCTTTGACAGAGAAATCTGCCTGTCCTTCTCTGTCAAAGGGGTTCCTAGACCACCAGAAATATATGTTTTTGATGGTCTTTTGCAACCCCTCTGAAACCTCCTTGTGACCCCCCCACCAGGGGTCCCAACCCCAGGTTGAGATTTCTTTTGTTGTATATACTCTTGTATACAATGTGCCATGAAGTCATATTCTTTGTTCATATCTGTTGAAGGGTTTTTAAACATATTACATTTTAGCAGATTTTCTTTCTGGTCATCATTGATCATTTCTCATTCTGTACTTACGTGCAAATACAGGTATTCCAAAATCCAAAAAGATCTGAAATCCCAAGCATTTTGGGATGTATATACAACTTTATATAACCCATGTCTGAAAAATGAATGACCATTCCCTGAACATATAAAATGACAGAATGACTACAGCACTGTAGATATCCTGGTAGTTAGAGCTGATTGTTCAGGACAATGGTAAGCTATCAGCTGCAGCTGAAGACGAAGAGAAAATCGGGCGTGAAAAAAAGCTTTCTGGAATTGCAGAGCAACACAATTGATCTGTAAGTGTCATATTCTCTGCAGAATCTTCTTCCTTTATTTAACAAGACAATGAACCTTCAGTTCCATGACATTGGCTTCTTTCCAGGAATATAAACCCAGCTGTGCTGCTATTTTGCCGTATTCTGTATAGCCTTAGGTTCACATTATACATTATTTGGGCTCAGCCACCACCTTCATATTCAACTTTTAAATTGAGAAAAATTCTATATCATTTTTATACAGTGAAGAAAAAATCGAATTGCCGCTGCCAGTTAGAGTAGACAATCAAAACCAGGTCCACATGTGACCCCTTTAATATACTTTTGCACTCCCCAAAGCAGTCCCAAACCTCACATTTTTAAAAATTCCAATTTTGGGGTGATTTTCTTTTGTAAAATGTAAAGAACACTGTTCAAATGCATGAAAATGCACAAGCAAAACCCTACAAAATCATCTACTCCATACTTATATTTTTATTGCAGCCTCTTTCAAAATAATGAAAGGAAGAGATAGAATGTTGTCTCTGGTTGCCATTTTTAAAAGAGTCTGGACCACAGAAAAGGAATTTAGACCCTGGTAACTGCCCAGTTAGACAATTATGCTGGGGAAAGTGGAAGGAAAAAGGAAGAGGGGCCGACCAAGGGCAAGATGGATGGATGGCATCCTTGAAGTGACTGGACTGACCTTGAAGGAGCTGGGGGTGGTGACGGCCGACAGGGAGCTCTGGTGTGGGCTGGTCCATGAGGTCACGAAGAGTCGGAGACGACTGAACGAATGAACAACAAACTGCCCAGTTGCCTATCATTGTTGAATTGTGGATTTGGTTTATATGTCCCACTGATTCAATGGCTCCACTCTGTGATTAGACATTGAATTTGAGCCCAGGTTGGCAACACTCTTTCCATTTGGCATCTAGGTAACAATCAAACTCATTTGGATTACTTCAGAGTAAGCATGTCTAGGAGTGTGCTGAAAACATTGTACAGGCCATCCCCAAGTTACGGACATGATAGGATTTAAAGATTTGTTCTTCAGTTAAAATTGTATGTAAGTCGAAACAGGTACATTTTAAAATGTAACTCCAGCTATATGTATATATATGTGTATATATCTCTGTATGTATATATGTATACACACACACACACACACATATATATATAAAGAGAGAGATGAATAGCATAGGGAAGGGTTAGCAGCCCTGTGGTGTTTGTTTTTCTGTCTGTGCTCTTGTTCAGAAGATAAACGTCAGCGTGCTGGAAGAAGCAAAGACCACCAGCATTGAAGCGATGGTCCTCCACCATCAACTCCGCTGGACTGGCCACATATTCCGAATGCCCGACCACCGTCTCCCAAAGCAGTTGCTTTACTCCGAACTCAAGAACGGAAAACGGAATGTTGGAGGACAGGAAAAGAAATTTAAAGATGGGCTCAAAGCCAACCTTAAAAACTCTGGCATAGACACTGAGAACTGGGAAGCCTGGCCCTTGAGCGCTCCAGCTGGGGGTCAGCTGTGACCAGCAGTGCTGCAGAATTTGAAGAGGCACAAATGGAGGGTGAAAGAGAGAAACGTGCCAAGAGGAAGGCTCGTCAAGCCAACCCCAACTGAGACCGCCTTCCACCTGGAAACCAATGCCCTCACTGCGGAAGAAGATGCAGGTCAAGAATAGGACTCCACAGCCACCTACGGACCCACAAGAATACTGATCCTGGAAGACTATCCTCCTCAGCCAACGAGGGATTGCCTAAGTAAGTAAAGTAAGTAAGTGTTCAGAAGATTTCATCTCACTTTCTGTCCCTGTGAGAATTGGAATTTTGAAAAAATTGCCCTGTTGTGGAAACAAGGATTGGTGATAAAGCTTCAGCGGAGACATGTTTTCCCCATGATAACTCTTTCAGAAATGAATTTTCTTTCCGAGGGGGTGATTTCTTTCACTTTCTGCTGTCTCACGCCTATTCTTGGAACCCCCCAGTGGCGCAATGGATTAATCCCTTGTGCTGGCAGGACTGAAGACCCACAAGTCAGAGGTTTGAATCTGAGGAGAGCACAGATGAGCTCTGTCAGCTCCAGCTCCCCATGCGGGGACATGAGAGAAGTCTCTCACATGGATGGTAAAACATCAAAGCATCTGGGCATCCCCTGAGCAACGTCCTTGCAGATGGCCAATTTTCTCACACCAGAAGCAATTTGCAGTTTCTCAAGTAGCTCCTGACATGAAAAAATAATATAAAAAACCATATTCTTAACCATGAGTTGTTTGTAGGTCAGATATTTTAAACTCAAGGACTGTCTGTATTTGTTCCTCTCTTTCTACTAAAAAATTCTTTTGTTGAATCCGTGAGCACTGTATGCGATAGCTCTCCAGATCTTTTTCCTCATGTTGCCTCTGACATTTAGCTAAAAAGAGTTGATTAGAGCCATTGGAGGACTAATTCCTAATTGACCATGAAATGGTCTAATTAGCATCTAGTTTGCACATGGTGATGAACAGCACATTGGCCCAAATTCCACTATTACACTCAGCTAAAATAGACTGAACCAGCCGGATTTGCCTCTATCTTATCTTGTCACACAACAGTTGATTCAATGAGACTTCTCTAATTGGGCCTAGTCAAGAGGGTTCAGTCGACTGGCACCTATTGCTTCGCGTGTATAAATTGATATTAGCAAGGTGTTCAAAACAGATTACACAATATCACAATAAAATATTTAAAAGGTGGGGACGAGATACAAATCACTAAATGTGGCGTAAAAATGCCCAGAGTTTCCCCACACTGTCTTACAATCACAAGCTGGTATGTGGCGGAAGGGGTTGTTTTATGAGAAACACAACTTCAGAGTAGGTAGGTGTGTATATGTGTGTGTGTGTTTTAATTTATTTTATTTATTTATTTACAGTATTTATATTCCACCCTTCTCACCCCGCAAGGGACTCAGGGCAGATTACAAGGTACATCTACATGGCAAACATTCAATGCTATAGACACACAACATATAGACAGACACTCAGAGGCTATTAACATTCCAACTTCTGGACACCAGGGGAGCTGTTGTTTTCTCATTCTTTGCATATTTCCTGGATATTTTTATGGCCTTGTAAATCAGTTAAATTAGCCTCCCCACAAAGTGCTACCTAATTTTCCTACTTGACAGATGCAACTGTCTTTCGGTCTGCAAACATCAACAACAAGCTACACAATTTTGGTCGGGAGCTCACTCCGACCCGGGCTGGCTTCAAACTTATGACCTTTCAGTCAGTAGTGATCTTAATCTTAATGCAGCTGACTCCCAGCCAGCTGCGCCACAATCCCGGTCTTTTAAGCTCTTTTTAAGACGTTACGATTTTCTGGGGAGGCCCTGCTCTCAATCCCGCCTTCCTCGCAGATGCATTTGGCAGGGATGAGAGATAGGGTCTTCTCAGTGGTGGCCCCTCGACTGTGGAACACCCAGCCTAGGGATATAAGATTGGCCCCCTTCCTCCTGACTTTTCGAAGAAAGGTGAAAACCTGGCTTTTTGAGCAGGCCTTCCCAAATACGGCATAGTTATACGAAATGATGGAACCACTTGACAACGCAATTGAATAATGACTTGACATGGAGACTCTCACGATAATGTTTTTAAGGCTTTGTATGTTTTTTTTTAATATTTTATATTGTATGCAAATGTTTTTAACAGTATTTTATGGTTGTTTTACTTGTTATAATTGTTGAGGCATCAAATTGTTGCCAATTGTGAACCACTCCGAGTCACCTCTGGGCTGAGAGGGGTGGTATATAAATGTGGCAAATAAATAAATAAATAATCCCAGCCAACACTGACATAATCATACAACTGGGAATTGGAAAACAAGTTCATCAAATTAATAGAAATTTGGAGTGGGATGCTCAGGTTTGGACTGCTTTCTGCAAAGGTGTGGCAGAATTTGTTACAGTAATCTCTGGGTAATCTATATCCATAAAAATGTAAATGTCAGTTTGTGACAGACGTCATATCTCCCAAACTATTTCACTGATTGCTACGAAAGTTTGACACAATGCAGCATACAAACTGGTGAGTGTTTTAAGCTATTCACATACCTCCTACTACACTGAGAACACATCTGCGACAGGTAACTTTCCAGAGGACTCACCAACAACTCAGAAAGGGGCATCCCTATGGGGAAGCCACACCCCTATGAGGGAGGGAGGGAGGGAAGGAGGAAAAAATGAAAGCTGTCAGGTATCTTTCTGAGAGTGCGTTGGACCACAAGAAGATCAATCCAGTCCATACTCCAGGAAATAAAGCCTGGCTGCTCATTGGAGGGAAGGATATTAGAGACAAAGTTGAAGTACTTTGGCAACATCATGAAGAGACAGGAAAGATTAGAGAAGACAATGATGCTGGGGATAAATTGAAGGAAAAAGGAAGAGGTGCCGACCAAGGGCAAGATGGATGAATGGTATCCTTGAAGTGACTGGCTTGACTCTGAAGGAGCTGGGGGTGGTGACGGCCAACAGGAAGCTCTGGCATGGGCTGGTCCATGAGGTCACGAAGAGTCGGAAACGACTGAACGAATTAACAACAAAAAAAGAGTCGGCACACCACACATTCTCTATATCAGAACAGGCAATGGACTAACAGAAAGTACTGAATACCCACAAACATTGTGCAATCACATATATAAGAACAGAAAATATTGTATAATCACAGGCATTATAAAATTACAGCACTTTCTCTTTTCTTGCTTTACCATTTAACCAGACTGGGCCACAATAACAATCTCTGTATCTGCACTGACATTGGAACAACAAAAATATTGTACACCCAACAAACATTATGAAATTACATACAGTATATTCAAAACCAGCTCTTACTTTTACCTTTCCTTTCCATTTAATATGACTGGGCCACAGCAATGCGTGGCTGGGTACAGCTAGTAAGAACATAAAAAGAACCTATCCCCAAACTGCATGGATAAAAAGAATAAAACTTGTTATTCAAAACAAGCTTATAGAAGAGCTAGTAGACTTTATGTTCTTTAGATGTTTTGGGCTACCTCTCTCATCATCCCTAACCATTGACTATGGTGGATGAACTGAGCCCCCGGTGGCGCAATGCGTTAAACCCTTATGCCGGCAGGGCTGAAGACCGACAGGTCACGGGTTCGAATCCGGGGAGTGTGGATGAGCTCCCTCTGTCAGCTCCAGCTCCCTGTGCAGGGACATGAGAGAAACCTCCCACAAGGATGGTAAAACATCAAAACATCTGGGTGTCCCCTGGGCAACATCCTTGCCGATGGCCAATTCTCTCACACCAGAAGCGACTTGCAGTTTCTCAGTCACTCCGGTCATGAAAAAAAAAGGGGGGAAGCATTAGTATAAAAAACTAATAGTGTTGCAGTGGTCTGGAACTGAAATCTATCTGGTAGTATTACATGCTTGCATGTACCCAACATAACATGGTTATTTAAATAAGGGCTGAATGCCTATCATCAGTCTGAAGCAAGAACATTCTGAAAAAAAGTAACTGAAATACATTAGATTTTAACTTATGGTAATTGTTAAACTGAAACTTATGGTAATTGTTAAAATGAAAAGTGTGAATTTAGGAAATAGATATGTATTTCCTGCCATAACATTTTTATATTTTAATGGGTGCGTAAGATAAATGAGATTCCCTTTGACAATATATGTTGACATTTTTCTGAGCTCTTGTTAGCAGTGTTAAAGATGATCATTGCCAGCTTTATTGGAAAATCCGGGATTAATTGGCACTTTGGTTTAGCCAAGAAAACGTCAAGAAGAAAGAGCTGCATAAAAGTAGTGCCTGAACTATTTGAACTATTAGCAAGTTGTAACTTTTATTAGAGAGATTTCTATTGACATTTTGCAAGGCAAACATGACTGATGGCAATGAAAAAAGTTTGGGATAATATGTTTCTTAGAGGCAAAGAATACGTATAGTAATATTTCCAATTAATGTTAACTCTAAGGACAGGCTTTTCTTTTTCTCATTTAGCTTTGGTAAACAACTAAGAGATGTGACAGAACTTGATTTTCTCCTCTTTTGCATGAAATGAAGTGTGAATTTTAGTCATAAAGCATTAATTTAAAGAAAAACTTTTATTAGAGTGTGGCTGGATAACAGATTCAATCCAAGTCAATCCTAGAGTTATCAGGGAATAACAATAAGGGAAAGAGCAATGCCTGCTCAGATGCAATAGTAAAAGGTTCAAGAATCCTATTCTTTGTTTCACCTGGCAACCAGTGGTTCTCAACCTGTGAGTTCCCAGGTGTTTTGGCCTTCAACTCCCAGAAATCCAAACAGCTGGGAATTCTGGGAATTGAAGGCCAAAACATCTGGGGACCCATAGCTTGAGAACCACTGCCCTAAGGAGTACAGGACAGCCCCCATATCCACGTCAAAGAGTGTGAAGATATGAAATTAAAACATGCTAAAAGCAGCGAGGTTCAATTGCCTAATGATAAGATATCTATATGAAGGAACACAAAACAGACTGACTGAAAGAAAGTTGGAATGATTGAAAAGAGAAATATTGTCCTATAGGACCCATTGTCCTATTTCCAACAGAAACTAGTGATTCCAGCCATGAAAGCCTTCGACAACACAATATTTTGATGGAAAGGAATTGGAAGACTTTAGGAAAAGAAAAAAGAATAAAAACTAGCATTAATAAGTAGTGGTAACTACAAGAAACTAGTAATTATATGGTGAGACCTGTCAAGTCACCTCACTCCATTATTTTTCCCACACCTTCAGTGCATTCAGAGAAAGAAATCTTCATCATTTTTAGGATACTGTCTATTTTAATATGACCCCCATCTTTGATCATGAATGCTTCACAGAAAAACCTGCTTTATTATTTATTTATTTATTTATTTACAACATTTCTATTCTGCCCTTCTAATCCTGAAGGCGGAGCACAACATACAGCAAGCATTCAATGCTGGAATTTAAAAAAGCCCTGTTGTTCATTCGTTCAGTCGTCTCCGACTCTTCGTGACCTCATGGACCAGCCCACGCCAGAGCTCCCTGTCGGCCGTTACCACCCCCAGCTCCCTCAAGGTCAGTCCAGTCACTTCAAGGATGCCATCCATCCATCTTGCCCTTGGTCGGCCCCTCTTCCTTTTGCCCTATAAAAAGCCCTATAAACATTAAAATCAGTTGTATCCACTTTAAAATCAAATTGTTAAAACCATCTCAAACCAGCCATACCAGTTGGTTTCCTGTTATTACCTTATTACACTATCCCAAAGATTTCGTCCCACAGCCAAGTTTCTACCATCTTTCTGAAGGACAGGAGGAAAGGGGCAGATCTAATCTAGCCAAGGAGGGAGTTACAAAGCTGAGGGGTAATCACTGAGAAGATCCTCTTTCTTGTCCCCACCAATCGTGCCTGTGGCGGTGATGGGACTGAGAGCAGGGCCTCACCAGAGGATCTTAATCTCCATGGTGGTTCATAGAGGGGGATGCATTCGTACAGGTAAACTGGACCAGGGCTGGTTACGGCTTTATGAGTCAAAGCCAGCACTTTGAATTGTGCCCGGTAGCAAACTGGCAGCTAGTGGAGCTGGCATAACATGGGTGTTGTATGCTCCCTGTATGCTACCCCAGTTATTAACCTGGCTGCTTCTTGTTGGACTATTTGAAACTTCTGAACAGTCTTCAAAAACAACTCCATGTAGAGCATGTTGCAGTAGTCTATCTTGGATGTAATGAGAGCATGGACCACCATGGCCAAATTTTTTCTTTACTTTGGAAAGTACCAGAACTGGTCCTAATTGAGCCAGCTTTGCTCTGGATTCATCCAAATCCAATGCCCTGCTTGTCAGATACCATGTTTCTTTCCAAGGAGAGGTAATATGAAGATAGTGCTAAACTTAAAAAAATTCTAAGTGCTGGTTTTGACCTATAAAGCCCTATACGACTTACGTCAAGGCTATTTGAAGGGCCGTAATGTTCTCTATGAACCTGTCAGGTATCTACGTATGATCACCTAGGGAGGGCCTTCTTTCTGTCCCACCACCTACTCAAGGACATTTGATGGGACCAAGGGAGAGGCTCTTTTTGGTGGCTGCTCCTAGACTTTGGAATTCCCTTCCAAGAGAGACCAGGATGGCACCATCCTGCTTGATTTCCACAAGCAGATTAAGACATTTCTTGTGCCATCACACATTTGCGGGAGGATGAGAGACATGCTGCTGGGAAGGTTGTAGGTAGGATGTTTTGTATTTTCATTCACTGAACCAAATTTGGCATAAATACCCAATACGCCCAAATTTGAATACTGGTAGGGTTGGGAGGGGATTGATTTTGTCATTTGGAAGTTGTAGTTGCCGGGATTTATAGTCAACCTACAATAAAGGAGCATTCTGAACTCCACCAATGATGGAATTGAACCAAATGTGGCACACAGGACTCCCATGGACAACAGAAAATACTGGAAGGGTTTGGTGGGCACTGTCTTTGAGTTTTGAAGTTGTAGTTCACCTACATCCAGAGAGCGCTGTGACTCAATGATAGATCTGGACCAAATTTGGCACAAATACTCAAAATGCCCATATGTGAACATGGGTGGAAGTTTGGGGAAAACAGACTTTGACATTTGGGAGTTGTAGTTACTGGGATTTATAGTTCACCTACAATCAAAGAGCATTCTGAACCCCACCAACGATAGAATTGGGCCAAATTTCCCACACTCTGAACCCTCATGACCAACAGAAAACACTGTGTTTTCTGGTGGTCTTTGGCGACCCTTCTGACACCCTCTCGCAACATCCCCCCCCCCGCAGGGGTCCCGACCCCAGGTTGAGAAATGCTGCCTTAAAGCCCTAGCCCAACTCTCTTCACTAGAGCAAGAAAACATAATCAAAGCCCTCCTGACAAAGAGCCATCCAGCCATAGATATAGATATACCTATATGATTCGCACACAAACACATATGGCAGATATAATATCATAGTTTTGAAATCGACCCCTAAAGAAGGACAATGATATGTTGCAGGTTCCAGGGTAGGGAAACCAGACAATCTCTACATCAACACTGACAAAGAAACAGCAAGAAATATTGTTCAACCATAAGCATAAAGAAATTACATATATTAGAAACCAACACTTTCTCATTACTTTATTTTCAAGATCACCAGACTGGGCCACAGCAACATGTGGCAGGGGATTGCTAGTTAATAATAAAGTTTGAGTTCCTTTCCAGCCAACTCCTAAACAATGTCATTACGTCAAAAAAGAAAGAAGACAATAGCAGAAAAATAATTTAAAGCAAAGGAATAAAGGTGTCCAAGAATTGGCTTCAATGTTTTGTATTGTTGTTGTAGTTATCAAAAGAAAGTAAGAGTGGGCAGATGAAATGGATGAAGAGCAATAGAGAAAGAGATATCTCATCTCATTTTGATGCAGGGCAAAATAAGCTTCAAGCTGTGATCCTGATCTTGGCACAGTAACTCATAAAAAAGGACTTACACCAAATACCTATGAGAGCTTATAAAGTGTGAAGGGGCTATGAGCAGTTCAAGAGGTGATGGAGCAGGGAATTTGGGTTCTTTACTGTTGAAGGCTGACCTGTTAGGGGAGAATCCTACCATTAATTTGCAGTGTACTTCTATTGATCTGCAGAACATTGAAATGAAATCAACTTCAAACTACGGCGGCACTCTTCTTAACACTCGACCTTGGGGTCTATCTAGCTTGCAAACAGCGGTCATGCACAAAAGCATATCTTCAAGTAATGTATTGAACACATCCACAAAGCGATGGGTAAACCACACATTTCATTATACAAACACTATAGAAAACCATCAGGATCTGCTGGCATTTAATGGCAGGGTTGCAGAAGAACAGGTTTCATTTTTGTTTCTGCAAAGCAGAACAAGGTTCTGCCTATTTTTGCATACGAGGCTTCAAAAAGATGGTTCTTTATCAAAATGGAATATTCAAAATAAAATTTATAAGAGGAGGTATGCAAGTTAGTTTTGCACGGGAGTAACTTCAAACATCCAACATGCCAACTTTAATGCCAGTAGCAGATTCTTAATTGACGTTTGATCAAACAAGCACACTAAGAACTTCTCCATGTTGATTCGCAGAAACTATCGGACCATTTAGAGATGCCAAGCATAGCAAACACCCGAAGTATTTGATGTCTGTTTTGAAGAAGAAGAAAAAATGCATATTTATACATAGTAGTTATGTGCAAGAAATATTGCAGGATTTGGAAGATAGCTACAGTGTTATTATAATTCTGAACTCCCCTCTGGGGAAAGCATCTGCTAATTAAAATTAAATTTCATTTAAATGAAATACAAAAAGGGGGTTCGTAATTGCCTTGTGCCAAATGAATCAGAAGTGTACATTAATTCAGGTGCATTCATTATGGATATCTAAGAATGAAAAGTTTTGTTGGAGGAGCACATTATCTGTATATGAATTCAAGAACTGCTAAATTCTATAAGGGAGTTCTTATTGTAAATATCAATATCTTCAGTGAAAGAGGCATACTTTTGAAATTAGGGAGAGGCAAGTATCAGGGGCTGGAAGGATGCACTGCTCCCCTGCAATTTTGGAGGCTCCCTTGCCCCCACAGATTCCCACAAATGTCCAAATATATAACTCAAGGACAACAGTTGTGATTAAAAAAAAAAACAGGCTGGTAACTGATGGAACGGCTGCAAAAGGGTAGAGATGTTTTTCTGGTAACCAGCCTGTCAATAATCTGGTGGCATCTCAATGGGTCAGTTGACATTTCTGTACAGTTTTAAATGCATTTCCATGTACTGCATATTTTGATAATCTGTAAGGAATGTAAAGGTGTGCGATCATGGCTGCATCTGACACCTACAAAAATAAGCACAGTTGATGCACTAGCCTAATGTACAACTTGATCATTATATATGGTAAAATTTAGAAGTTGTTCATCTTCATCTTTTTTTTAAATTTACTTGTTACTTATTTGAACAGTTTGGTTTGATTATCTATTTGTCTTTCATATTGTCTTAATTTGGACTGGCTTTACCACAGCAGGCTAATCACCAGCAGCAGCTGCAGTACATCTTGACAAACTGAAAGGTTGACAGTTCAAAGTCAGGTCAGGGTGAGCTCCTGACCTTCAGCCCAGCTCCCCTGCCCACCTAGTAGATTGAAAATAGAAATTTGAGTAGATGAATAGGAACTACATTAAGCAGTGAGGTATTTTAGGCACAGTGTTTTGGAGGAAAGTTTATGAACAAAGAAAGCTCTTTGGCAAAGAGATGGAGCAACAGCACCCCCCTGTGGCCAAAATTGAGCACAACCTCCAAAAGACACCAAATGATGAGAAAACGCCTAAATATACCTTTATCTGTTGTCTGTCTTGTCATTATATAATTGGCATGGAGTGTTTGCTATATATGTGTTCTGTGATCTGGCCCGAGTCCCCTTCGGGGTAAGAAGGGCAGAATATAAGTACAGTAAACAAACAAACAAACAAACAAAGGTCTCTGTATGTTTTAAGAACCAAAATGTATTTTCCCCTGCATCACACCTGTCCCAAGTGGTTGTTAATCATGGAAGGCAGGCCGAATGGGAGATTACAGAAAAGGCAGAATACTGTTAGAGTTCCTTTTGAGATGAGAGAGGATTCCAGTTTTACTGTCTATCCGTTTCCCCTAGAAATAGAAAGTGAGCAGGATGAAGGATATTATAACAGTAGCAGCCTGATATGATATTCACTTTCCTGTGTCAAAAAATATTCTGGGTCCATTGATGTTGGACTGCAAATATTTTGGTTTCTTGCCATTGGTTACATTGACTAGGTTAATGGGGCTTGCAATCCAACATTTGGGTATTGTTGCACTGTAACTTATTTGCCTAACCTTTTTCTAAATTACAGATGCACTGGACAAAGACTAATTAATTATTCCTTGGTTTGGCTGGCTGGCTGTAAACTGTTAGATTCCACCAGGTTAATTTACATTTTGGCATACAATAGAATAGTCACTGCTTGTTGCAAAATTCTGCCTTACAAAAAATGTAACATTAGAACTATTATATCAAATAATTTAAATAATATAGGTATAATGTCATTACAGGCACTACTCTATCTGTAGTTACCTTTTCTTCCACAATATTGGACAACATGTTGGACTTTTCCTGATTATCTTCTCTTCTGATGATGAATGTAAAGTCCTCTTTAAAAATGAGTAGAGAAAGCATATATTTTTGCATGGCTTTTCTCTTTCACATTATATTGGGAGACAAAAATTAATTGCACTTCTAGCAGTGACTGGTCTAGAGATTATTTACTAGTGTCTGATTAGTGAAAATATCTCATTCACACCTGGATTTTCCCAATAAATTTGTAAAAAAAAGGATCACTTAAAATCCTTGGTATTTATATATCCTCTCACTGGATTGCATCCAACTAAGACAGTATATTAAATTTCCCATTACCCCTTCTGCACCTTCCATATGTGCATTGGTTAACTTCTTAGGCCGAAAGTTTGTTAGGATTGGTAGTTGTATTTTTCTGTTTATTCCAAACTTGGGAAGAAAGTGTATATTCACTTTAAGAATTATTATTATTATTATTATTATTATTATTATTATTATTATTAATAATAATAATAATAATTGTATCCTGCTTTTTCTCTCGCAAAAAGAGACTTAAAGCTTATGGAAAGGATCAACGCATAGAGATTTTTTTTCATTTTGAGCGAGGAATTTGATTTCTCATCTTTAGTGAATTTACTGTATATACTCATGTATAAAGTTATGTCATATATAAATAAAAGATAAGCTTGGTGGGTCAAAATTATGAATTCTGATGTGACTTGAGGACAAAGTGAGAGTTGCTTTACGTAGAGGGGTAGACTGCCATTGGATGCCACTGGTACTTTCCTGCTCAGGCATTCAAAAAGGCCAGGAGTGGCACCATAGCAAAGAGATGGGTTCTTTTAGGTTGTTCCAGAATTGACTCAGCTCATGTCTTTTGCCACTCAGATAAGAACATGGTTCTTAATTTATTTATTTTTTAAAATAGTATACAGTACTTGACCCATAAATAAGCTGACTCAGTCTTGGGGGGTAATTTTTGACTAAAAATTCTAGACTTATACATATCTATAAGTCCCCTCTGGGGGAGATAAAGCGAGGTAATAATAATAATAATAATAATAATAATAATAATAATAATAAGTGTTCCCAGTGGTCATCGGCAAAAGACCTGTCGGCATTTGGAAACAATGAACACTGTCAAAATCATGATCTGTCAACTGCAAAAGGCCACCTTACTTGGATCTGCAGGCATCATTCAAAAATACATCACACAGTCCTAGATGTGTTTGACTTGTGATTTTGTGATACGAAATCCAGCATACAGATCTCCTTTGCTGTGACATACTGTGTTTTTGTGTCAATAATAATAATAATAATAATAATAATAATAATAATAATAAAGATCGTGCAGACGGCCTACAGAGGCATAATACCATTGCTCAGATGATCCTTTGGAACTTGTGCCACAAATACCATCTGCCTGTGACAAAGAATTGGTGGCATCACAAAAGATACAGAAAATGAACACGCCAAACTATTCTGGGACTTCCGAATTCAGACCAACAAGAGTTTTGGAGCACAATACTTCTGATCTCACGATCATGGAAAAAAGAATGGATCGTTGATGTTGCAATCCCAGCCAACAGCAGGATTGAAGAGAAGTAACTGGAAAAGCTGATATGATATGTGGATTTAAGGAGTGAACTGCAAAGACTCTGGCAGAAGCCAGTTAAGGTGGTCCCAGTGGTGTTTGGCACACTGGGTGCAGTGTCTAAAGACCTTGGTCTGCAGTTAAAAACAATTGGTGCTGACAAAATTACAATCTATCAGCTGCAAAAGGCCACCCTCCTATGATCTGCATGCATTATTTGTCGATACATTACACAGTCCTAGACACTTGGGAAGTGTCTGACATGTGATCCAATACAAAAGCCAGCATAGCGATCTTGTTTGCTGTGTACTAATCTTGTTGTGTATCAAAGGATAATAATAATATCTAGACATTTCTAGACTCATACTTATGTTCCAAAGTTATCAGTGCTTTCAGTAGGCAAACTCTGTCAACTGTCAAACTATATGTAGATTGTGTTACTACTCAAACACAGTTTAATTAAATCTATTGCAGTGTCTTTAACGGTAATATATCATAACCCTATATGCTATGTGCCAACGCAGATACTTGAAATTAAATCCTTGTGGCTACCAACAGGTGTTCTTCTGGATTACCGAAAAGGGATAAGGAACATATAAAAGAAGTCAGATGTGAGATATCATTTCCAAATTTAATTTAAATTTAATATTTTGCAGTTTGGAAGCACCAGATTTCATTTTCTAGTACAATTTGTAATCTAGTTTACAAGAAGACATTGATCTCAAAAGTTAGACTAGTGGCTCTCAATCTGTGGGTCCCTAGATATTTAGGCCTTGAACTCCCAGAAATCTTAACAGCTGGTAAACCAGCTGGGATTTCTGGGAGTTATAGGGCAAAACACCTGGACCCACAGGTTGAGAACCACTGGGTTAGACATAGTGTCCATCTTTCTGCACAAATATAATAACCAACAATTTGTTAGTACATGGCCACCAATTCTTAAAAATAAATTTCTTACATAAGAAGGTAAGTGAACATAAGAAGCCCTGTTTTAAAAAAAGGGGGGGGGAGTTCTCCTTAAAATAGGAGGTACAAGAAAAAGACTGAAAAGCGGGGTACAGGGAGAAGTATGAATACTTGTTTAAAGGACACTGGAACCCAAAATCTTTTTCAACTCACTTTACCTGATTGGCAACCGTCATTATTCCAGATAAAGGCTTGATTATTTAGAATCCATCATTAGCATCATTTTGGAGAAATCCAGAATAACAGGCAATTACTCCCAGAGAGGTAATTTTTCTAGGACAGAAAATATATACTCCACAACCCTGTGTGTTCAGGTTGCACAACATATTTCCCTCCTACCCTCATGGGAAGAGGCAATTAAGGATCAATTTTAAAAACTGTCACAGTATCTGTGCACTATATTACAAATCAAAGCCATTTTGTAGAGCTAAAACATGAAAAAAATTCTAAACCCTTTCCCTTTTACACGGATTAAAATACTGGGATAATTTCATGAGTTCTCTTTTCATGCAAAAGACGATAGTGTCCAGCTCCCCATAGAGGAAACTCGAAAAATGCTTCCCACTATTTATATTGCTATTATTTACACTATTTAAGTTGTTTGACATCCTTCTGTTGTAATGCTCATTAAGCATTACGTTTTATTCCAATTTTAAAAGTAAACAATAGAGTAAGGCAGCCTAAGCAAGCTGATATCCTTGCCGAAAACCCTTAGGGGATAAGAGCACATGATCGTGAGATCAAAGCTGTTACCAACAGTAAATGAGACATCGGCTTTTACAAAATCTCTCTTTTGCAAACTTTTACCCCTTATAGGCCATACATGCATATTTCATGTAGTACTAATTAGAAGATGTCTTAGAATCAAGACCATGGTATCTTCTTCTTTAATTTCAAAGAACAGCCCTCTTTTTGAAGATTTTTTTTGTAATCTGATGGAAGGCTGAAAAGTTTGCTTTTATGACACTGAAGTGAAGAAATGCAAGATATCTTGTCTTCGGTCCTTCAGAATCCTTGTAAAAAGTCTTGTAGCTGTGTGACTATTTCCGTATCCACAGTTTCCATGAGTACTTGAAAGCCTTGTTCTCCCAGCAATTCCTGTTGTGCTTTGAGCTTCTCGTATACAAATTGCTGCAGCGACACAGAGTGTACTGGATCCTTTAGCGCAAGCTGCAGAATACAGATAAGAACAATATATAATAATGAAAACAGCAGGCAAACCCAGTGCAGCTATGACTCATTCATCTGTTTCATAATCTCAGCTGGAATGAAAAAGCTCTTGTTTCCTGCAGTGCTTACAGTGAGAAACATAACCCACCAACTGGATCCATCCAAAATGGAATTCCGTTACTTGATCAACTGAAATTAACCTTTAGCTTCACTGCCCATTAATTAGCAGTGCTGAAATCCTCCAATGGAAAATGGTAAAATATGTTCTCCTCAATCAGGAATTTTAAAACTAGGTGCAACAACTACTGTATTTCTTCAATTCGAAGATGCATTTTTCCCTATACAAACATTTTTTTAAATGGGGTGTGTCTTAAAATAACAGGTGTATGTTATATATTATTGTTGTTGATGGTGATGCTGAAATTAGGGTGGGTCTTAAAATCATAGGTGTTCTACATTTGAAGAAATAAGATAATTTTCTTACTAAACTGGGCTCCACACACCAATGGATACTCCACCACAGACATCAGAAGAGTGACAAGACCAAGAACAAGCCACAAGAGTAAAGAAAAAGATCCACCCAGAGGAAAAGTGTTCTTACCATACATCAGGGAAACCACTGACCACATAGAGAAGCTGATGAAGAAACACAACATACAAACTGTCTACAGACCCACTAAGAAATTCCAAAAAATGCTCTGTTCAGCAAAGGTCAAGAGGGATCCTCTCACCTCTGCAGGAGTCTACCGTATACCATACAGCTGTGGACAAGTCTACGTAGGAACTACCAAACACAGCATTGCCCAAACACAAAACAAGGAACATGAAAGGCACTGCAGACTAATTCAACAGAGAAGTCAGCCATAGCAGAGCACCTGATGAACCAAACTGGACACATCATATTGTTTGAGAACACAGAAATGATGGACCACTCTAACAACCACTATGTCAGACTACACAGAGAAACCAATGAAATCCATAAGTATGTGGACAATTTCAACAGAAAGGAGGAAGCCATGAAAATGAACAAAATCTGGCTACCAGTATTTAAAAAGTCTAAAATCAGGAAAGTAAATAAAGAGCAACACTCAAAAACAGGGCAATTCCAGACAAGAAACAATCAGGTCCAGCTAATCGCCTCCCAACAAAGGATTCCCCCAGACAGGGAGCAGCCAAGCTTTGAAGGTGAAAGGCTATTAAATGCTAATCAAGATGATCAATTGCAATATTCACACCTGCCTCAAACAGAGTTCTTTATCCCACCCTCAACATTCCACAGATATATAAACCCCACTTGCCTAGTTTCCAACAGACCACATAACATCTGAGGATGCATGCCACAGATGTGGGTGAAAGGTCAAGAGAAAATACTTCTGGAACATGGCCATACAGCTTGGAAAACTCATAGCAACCCAATTTTCTTATCAACAGTTTGTGTGATTATTAAATTAAGAAATATCATGGAATCTCCCACCTACGTGTGTGGCTCAGCAAGGAAGTGGGTTGACCTGGTCATCCAGATGAGCATCAGCCTCATCCAAAAAACAGGCCAGGCTTCCTAATTTGGCTGCCTTTGTGCTGCAACTCTCAGAATCACCAATTAGTTTCAGTGGTTGCAGTCCGACATCTCTGAATGGCACCTGGTCATAGACAGTTTGTTTATGGGGATCTGGCTAATTGTGATCTTCTTCCTGACTCAAAATGGATTTGGAAGAGGTAGTACTTTTCGGTGGGAAAAGGCAGACAGATTTGTTTCTGGAAGGAAATATGATAGCTTTGTATCTTACTTCAGAGAGGTCATCTATTTAAAGGTCTGTCTACCACATTCAGGTAAAAGAGAGAGAAAAAGGAGGAAAAGAGGCCTTGATGTTTCCCATCAATAGCTAGCACATGGGCAGCTGAATGAACAGGCAGAGAGGTCAGTGTACCCCTACTAAGGTCAGATGTAATACATTACACTGCTACCTAAATGATATTTTGGACCTTTTCAAGTGGAAATCTCTATCCCCTTTTTCTATTTGTTTGATTATACATTTTTTGGTGTTGCAGAAGTAAGAACTCTATATAAAAGCAATATAGTTTTTAGTCCTGTGCATTATGAACCTGAATTATAACGGAAGAAGGGTTTGAAAGAGGGTCTACGTCAGTGTTTCCTAACCTGTGGTCCATGGACCACCAGTGGTCTGCAAGAACTAAAATATGGTCTACGGCCTCACCATTACTACACTGTTGCAACGAGAGCAACTGGTCTTGCAAAACCATCTTATAGTACAAAGTTTTATTAAATATGGTTTTCTGTGGGTGAACAGATGGTGACTACTGGGTGGCATATATTCTGTATCAGAAACTAGAGCTGATGAGGTCTATTCAATACAATTAGCTGAATCAGCACCCCAAATAACCAAACCAAATCTAAAGTTGACCAAAAACTGATTCGTAACCCTTTTGGTACTAATGTTGGAGAGTGGTCCCTGATCAAAAGTAGTCTCTGGTCAAGTGGTCCCTGGTCAAAAAAAGGTTGGGAACCACTGGTCTACATAGTTTTTTTTTTTCTGTTGTTGGTATCAGTCAAAAGGCCTGACACATTTTGGTCTATGTACGTTCTTACAGCCTTGTTTAGGGGCTAGAGTCAAAACTATTTATTGTACATATTTTGAAATATGAGGGTGTGGAAAAGCTCATTACTGAATTTGGACTTTTTGAGTAGTAAAACAACCATATTTTCAATATCTTGAAACATATCTCGTATTTTCTTTGGATGTCACTTATTTTGACTAAGATATACTGCCATTTACACTTGTGAAATTGGACTGCACAGTTGTACGTACAAAGGAGAGGGGGTCCAACTTGATTAAAAAAAATAAATGCAACCAGAAGACCAATGTAAAATCTTGGTATATTCTGCAATTTTCTTCTATGTTCTGTATTATTTTAGCAAACTAATGCTGAGAGCTTGCCTTTGTTGTCTGAACAAAGGCCTATAAAGGGATAATACTCTATTCATGCTTCATATTGTACAGTTGAACTGTCAACTTATTAATAGTATCTCATTTTCCTAGGTTAACAATAAGAAATCACTTAGTCTGTCACATTAGTTTAACCAACCTTAGCAGTTTCCTAATTATGAGAGACTCTCCAAAATCCTTCTAGCTCATCATAACTCTCTTAAAGAATAGCTGAGCTGGCTGCATTGCATTCCACTGATTAGTTTCCAACCATCCAAAGGCGTGCTAGAAACGCAACTTACAGTGCTCTTGCTGCCATTATATATTATTGTTTAAGACAATCATCTCTAGATTCTCTTGCCTGGTTATTTCTCAGCTTTGGCATAAGAATGTGCAGGAGGGAGGGGATTCAAGCAATAATATAAAATCTTAAACAAAAATAATAATTGGCTAATACTTATATTAGGTAAAAAATAGAATACCACCAAAGTTGGTGAGTCTTTGAGTTCTTCAATTTTAGGATGGGAGGGGGAAAAGGCCAGAAATCTGACTAAATGACTTAATTTATTGAATCATCAGACTTAAATCTACAGATGAAGGATGCAGGCAGGAAGATTCAGCTTTAGGTGAGATGGTATCAGGTATAATGTATGGGATGTGGTATCAATTCCATCTTGACAGACAAAAGGCTGGGAGACACTTAAACTAAGCTCCACTGGCTGCCGTTCTACTTCTGAACACAATTAAAAGTGCTGGTCTTGGCCTATAAAGCCCTATACGGTTCCGGCCCAGCCTACTTGTTTGAACGTATCTCTCTACGTCCTGCCTTGGAGTCTAAGCTCATCCGGGGAGGCCCTGTTCTCGATTCTGCCTTCATCAGAAACGTGTTTGGCGGGGACGAGAGACAGGGCCTTCTTGGTGGTGGCCTCCCGCTTGTGGAACACGCTCCCTAGTAAAATTAGGTCAGCTCCATCACTCCTTTCCTTAGGAAGAAGCTCAAGTCTTGGTTCTGGGACCAGACATTTGGGTAGCAGGCGGAATAGCAATTTCAATGTTTACGTGAACTGAGAATGGACAGGCTCTTGATTAAGTCTTTAGAATCTGAATTGGACTTAGATATGGCTATATGGCTGATAACAATGTTTTAAATGGACTTTAAACCTAATGTTTTTACCTAATGTGTGATATTGTGTTATACTGTGTTTGTATGTGTTGGCATTGAATCGTTGCTGGTGTAAGCTGCCCTGAGTCCCCCCTTGGGGGTTGAGAAGGAAGGGGTACAAATGTTTGAAATAAATAAATAAATAGCTTCTGGTTATCTTGGAATAAAAGCACTGAAGCATAGCAGCAATATTGAGGATAAAATATAGGTTGTATACTACATTTTTTAAAAGTGAAGCAAAATTAGAATTATTACCTAATTTTTTGAAAGCAAAAGAAATGTTTCTAGTTCTTTTAAGGAACCCCACTACACTCTTATTCCTATAAATTTATCCTTTGCTGCTTCAAAAATTGCCAGGAACATATTTTCTGAAATATCGTATTTCACTACATAATAGTTGCACTTCCCCCCTTTTCTCTCCTTCAAAAAGTGTGTGTGACTATTATGCAGTGAAAAAACTGGAGGCCTAGGGGGTCTCTCCCGACTGGCAGATGAGGGAGACCTCATAGGCCAACCCCCACTGGCACGTGTTGGATGGCAGGGTCTGCTAGCCCTCCTTTGGCTGCTGGGAGCCAAAGAAGTTCCTGTAGGCTTTGCCTATCCACGTGTGCCAGTGGGACAGAGTTAAAGGGTCACCCTATGGAAAGACCTGGCAAGCTTCTCTCAATTTCCCTCACTGCCACTCCTCCACCAGCTGGTGGCAGCGAGGAAAACCTCTCAGCTCTCATGGCTTCACTTGTCTGCACGTCTGTCCCTTTGAGCTACAGGGGCTGCTCCCAGGGGCAGGCATACAGGCAAGGGGTGCAACTATTAAGGGTGGAAACAGAAAATACCATAAACAGAAGCCCAGAAAGGGGAGTGCAACTATTATGCAATGGCAACTATTATGCAGTGAAATACAGTATACCAAGCCACTGGGTTCTCTCTTCTATCAAATTTAGGAATGCTATGAAATTAAATAATTATGCCAAATTTTAATTTTATTTTTAACCTGTCTACTTTGCTTCTTCTGTTATTTTCATGAAATATAAACGCATATAATCTAAAACTTGACTTGTCCATGCAATTAAAAAACTTATGTCTCAAAATTCCCACAAACCTTTCTAAATTATTTCAGTTGAAAAATCTGCTAGTAATAAAAATGGGCACTAAGCAAATAACAATTATTAAAGGAATAATTTCTTCATATACTAGTACCAACCGTACCAGGTAACATGTCATTCCCAGATTAAGTGACAACCCAGTGTGTCTTCCTATTTGATTTGTTTCCTATCAGATTTGATCTGTGGTAATCTAAAAAAAAAATGTAGGTCAACTATGTCTGATTCAATTTGTTTTGAATCACAGCTGGATAAGCTGGAATAAAAAGCAAAACTCATTTTTTTCTGAGCAGCCAGGTTAAAATAAAGCCTCTCCATGATCATGTGAAGTTATCTTCAAACAAGCAATGAACATCTGGCAGTGCTACCTGAATTCATGACAAATTTGTGAATTTCTCAAAAATGGCTAACATATTTACAATTGTTTACCATTTCTGTGTTGATATCCAGACCTCTGCTGAACAGCGATTTGGGTGTAATTATATATTTTTGTTTGGGAGGGGGATATTATTCAAGGTATATCTTGCCAAATAAAAAGTAGCTTAACAGGAGTGGTTGCCAATGCTGTTTAATTAAAACAATGCTGCAAATGTTTCTTTGTGGTATTAAACCTAGAACTAAAAGAGTCAGTAATATTTAACAGCATTTTGAAATTAAAATTCATCTACACATGCCTTAAAAGCAATGGGATTAAGCAGTTTCAAGCAGTTAACTAATGCAGTATTTAGCTAGTATTCCAAAAATTAATATTCTATCCAGCTGGTATGTATATTAGTGGACTTCTACAATTTCATTATATGGACACACAAGTTTATCAAGCTGCACAATGGTTTATTCATTACGTCTACATGTTATACTTATGGTCTTAGACAGGAAATTACAAGGTTCTTGTGGGTTTTTTCGGGCTAGAGGGCCATGTTCTAGAGGCATTTCTCCTGATGTTTCGCCTGCATCTATGGCAAGCATCCTCAGAGTTAGTGAGGAAATTACATTTTAATAAAATGTATAATATTTGGACTAAACACTACCTGACATGATATGAACTATAGAAGGATAGTTAGGTGGGAAATCCCTTACCAAGCTTTATAATCAGCTAACATCAGATTGCTGCATATTATGATTTGCTTTCCCCCCCTACTTTGACCTCAGGGTTATGGGATTACTTCTTTTGAAAAGACAGGAAGGTAGTTTATCTTATTTATTTATGAAGACAAGAAAATTCAGTGGTTTATGAAAGCTGTGGGTTTGGTTTTTTCCCCTGGCTTCTGATTTTCTTTGCATAATCGAGCTCTTCTACTTGGATTTGTAATTTCTATGTCTTATATTTTCTTTTGAAATTAATTTTTATAGGAAGTGTTTTAAGAACATCCCTGCCAAATGATATATACAAATATACCGATTGTAATTCTACACTCCAGACTTAAATGCTCATGATTTGTAGTTGTATGTTTTGGCAGCTTTATTGTCACTAAGCAATAAAGTCGTTAGAGAGAAAAAATAGTATAATCTCTCTCTAATACTAAAGAGTTGAACCAATATTTTTAACACATGTACAACAGGATACAAACAAGGCAGGCAAACACCCTCCATGCCAACTTACACATCTATATTCAAAGAGTATTCAACGAGTCTCCAAAGAAGGAGCCTCAACCAGACCCTGGGGCAGAGATTTCCACTGACTGTGAGAGCTGTTCAGCAGTAGAACTCTGCCCTGGAGTGTGTTGGAGGCTCCTTCTTTGGAGGCTTTTAAGCAGAGGCTGGATGGCCATCTGTTGGGGGTGCTCTGAATGCGATTTTCCTGCTTCTTAGCAGGGGTTGAACTGGGTGGCCTACGAGGTCTCTTCCAACTCTATGATTCTATGATTTACCTGGGTACTCTATACACTTTTTGGGTGGAGTGAGGTCATGTCTCTAGAGTAGACAGGGCAGATTTTAGAATAGTTACTGGGGTAGTCAATAGCCACAGTTTACGGGATTGAAACAGGAAGTGCCTTTTAACAAAAATGTTCTATCTAAATACGAAATGCAAATATTGACTTCAATTAACCAACTTCATGCATTTCTCTGTATAATTAACACTGTCCATGGTCTCCAAACGTATGTTGCATGCATGAACTTCTGTTTTTCAGAAAATAATCATCTGATATCATTTTTAACCTTCACGAAGAATCCTGAATCTTATAAATAAAAACTCTAATTAAAATTCAGAGTAACCTGAACCTCAGATCTGGTTAGATTAAAGGACACCTGTTCATCTCTTCGTTCCATTTGGTTTTTAAAATAAAAAGCTCTTTTCTATAAGAGCATTAGATCCTGGAAACAACGGGTATTAAGCTTCAACATGAGTTCCATTCAAATCTGGGAGGGATAGCTAATACTCCAGAAGACAGGATCAGAATTCAAAATGACCTCAACAAATTACAGCTCTAGGCCAAGACTAACAAAATGAATTTCAACAAGGAGAAAGGTAGGTAATTCACTTAGGCAGAAAAAACCAAAATGCACAGGTGCAGGATGGATGATGCCTGGCTTGACAACAATCCATGTGAGAAAGATCTTGGGAATCTTCATGGACAAGTTGAACATGAGTCAACAGTGTGATACAGCAGCTAAGAAATCTAATGGGATTGTGGGCTGCATCAAAAGGAGTATATTTTCTAGATCAAGGGTGCCTCTCTATTCAGCTTTGGTCAGACCTTACCCAGAATACTGTGTCCAATTCTGGGAATCACAATTCAAAATAGATACTGATAAGCTGGAAGGTACCCAGAGGAAGGCAACTAAAATGATCAAAGGTCTGGAGACCATGTCCTATGAGGAGCGGATTAAAGAACTGGGTATGTTTAACCTGCAGAAGAGAAGGTTGAGAGGAGACATGATAGCTATGTCTAAATATGTGAAATGTTGTCATAAGGAAAAGGCTTGTTTTCTGCTGCCCTGGAGACTAGGACTCGGAGCAATGGGTTCAAATAACAGGAAATTAGATTCCACCGGAACATTAGGAAGAACTTCCTGACTATAAGAGCTGTATGACAATGGAACTTTCTGTCTGGGAGTCCGGTGGAAGTTCCTTCTTTGGAGGCTTTTAAACAGAGGTTGGATGGCCATCTGTCAGGGGTACTTTGATTGTGCTTTTCCTGCATGGCAGGGTGTTGGACTAGATGACCCATGTGGTTTCTTCCAACTCTATGATTCTATGATATCTTCAAAATAATGGTCCATCCTGACTTCAAGAGGCTCACCAAAATCTAAAAGTTAGAGCTTCTCTTTGTAAAAAAGTTTTCTTGATAATTTTGTTCACCTTTTCTACAAACTTTCTGGCTTTGCATTATCCTACTGGAGTCAAAACACAATGGGACAGAAATCCAACAGCAATCTAAATCAGTAATATGGACCTATGGACATATATTCCTTTTCGTCTAAATGAATACTTTTTGATAAATTTTGGATTATAGTACTAAAACTGCTCCAGCAATTTGATGAATCACACTGAAGCTGAATTCTAATAACATCATTTAAACTAATCAGTCATGAAAGGTCAGGAAGCTCTCAAAAATCAAAGTAACAGTTTGACTTTAACTGTCTCAGCAGTCACTAAATCTACTTGCGTAAAAATGGGAAGGGATTGTAACTCTGTGACCAAGAGAAAAATCAGGACTTTGTAGTATTTCTAAATGTTATTATCATTTCTCACTTAGCCAATAGGAGGCGGGTTTTACTAAATATTAACATACCAGAGTCCAAGTTCAATAAAACTGATGAATTCCATCACTTGTTTTTTTTTCCAAAGTTGGTTTCAATGTGTGTCATATATATCAAATGTTCGATATTAATGCACACGTCTTTACATCAGCAATCAGGCTGAACTCACTCAAACATATATTATATCCATATTTTAACCTGACATGAAAAACTAGAGGCATATTATATTCAATCAAGTCTTGAGGAAGCTTCTTTCACTCCTCCTTTTGCCAAATATCTGTTTTCGGGGTTTTCTAGTCATGTTAATTGGATTTTCAGAGTATGTGGGGAGCTGTGATAGGATGTGGGAATTAAACTTTTTTTCTGGTACCACTGAAAGTATTGCTTTCATGTTCAAAATAACATCACTGAATGCGGGCGAACCCGTTATAAAAACAGTATCAGTTTTTATAAAAACAGTCTCAGTTAAATGCAAAAAATGTAGAATAATAGATTTAAAATCTGAGCACCATATTCCTCAAAATGGTTCTCTTGACATGGTGTAAGGATAGTTTTAGGCAGGTACTTGGCAAATATATACATTAAAATCCATCTGCTTAAAACAACAGAGAAAAAGATTTAAAATGCCTACTTTTTGTTGCTATAGCAATAGTGATAATGTGTGCTAATTTCAGAATTCAGTAGATGAGAAAGACATTATTTACTGAAGTTTAGTAGTCAAATGCCTCCACAAATTTGTACAGAATGAGCACCCTTTATCAGAATTCCTAATCCTAAATAGTCCAAAATCTGAAAATGTTCACCTGAGTGGCTGAGAGCATGACATCTTTGCTTTCTGATGGCTCAATGTGCACAGACTTTGATTCATGCACAACAATATTACAAATATCGTTGATAAAATTACCTTCAGTCCAAGACTATAAGGTATATATGAAACATAAATGAATTCCATATTTAGACTCCAGTTTCATCTCCAAGATATCTCGATGTTCATGTATATTCAAAGACAGGTATTCAAAAATCAGGGGATGGATGGGAATAAAAAAATTGAAACACTTCTGGTGTCAAGCATTTCAGGTAAAGAACACTCCACTTGTACTAGTGTGAGTGGAAAGAAGAGATATTCACATATAAATGAACTCCTTCAATTGGATCTAATTTCAGTTCCCACCTTCCTTATCTAAATTGATATGCCTCCCCAACTCCAACAGTTGGTCATTTAAGAATGTTAGGCCTTGTGAAACAAACCTAATGGCATTTAGCCTTGAGCAGGCATATAGCTGGGGGGGGGGGGGGGCTTGAGGGGCTTCAGCCCCCCCCCCCCGAAATTCTCAGGGTGGTCCGCGAGAAGGCCTTACTGGTACATTATTTCAACTGTTATGTTTATTCATATCATGACCTGATCACTATGCCCAATATATCCCATATGCATCGGGGTATTGGGGTAATGATATAAAAGGTTTGCTAGGGTAGACCCTCTTCCACTCAGACTCAGCCCCCCCCCCCCAATCAAAATCCTAGCTATGGGCCTGGCCATGAGTAATATAATGTGATTGGGCTCCAGCACTGAGAAACATAGGATTGAACATTGGAAACACTGGGTTCAGACATTTTATTTATACTTTTAATCAATATATCTTACTTAATTATAATATTGTTATCTGTGACTCACAGGATAATTACAGAATTAACAGTAACTCTCTCTCTCTCTCTCTCTCTCTCTCTCTCTCTCTCTCTATATATATATATATATATATATAAAAATTAAATCATGGGATTATTAAATATGAGTTCCTAAAATGCTCTTCATATTTTAATCAATTGCTTCATGCAGTGAATTGACAATAAAGAAAAGGTGTTTTCAATAATACTATATTTTATACACAACACCAATTAGACCAGGCATGGGCAAACTTTGGCCTACCAGCTGTTAGGAATTGTGGGAGCTGAAGTCTAAAACACCTAGAGGGACAAAGTTTGCTCATGCCCGAATTAGACAGAGATTGAGGCTTCAATCAGTAGATAGGACTATCATATTAAGACAAAACAACTGGATAGAAACGGAACACTTGAGAAAAGTACCAAGTGACAGAAGAATAGATTTTAGAAGGAAATCAATATACTGTAAAGTTGTATTGCCTAATGATGCAACTGAACTCTACTGCATAAAGTTTTGAAGCAGTGAATGAAAAGTGGCACCATGACAAACTCTCTCCCAGGCATGGGCAAACTTCAGCCCTCCAAGTGTTTTGGACTTCAACTCCCACAATTCCTAACAGCCAGTAGGCTTTTCGGAATTGTGGAAGTTGAAGTCCAAAACACCTGGAGGGCCGAAGATTGCCCATGACTGCTGTATCCTGACTTTATCAACATTTCTCATCTTGTGATATTTAGAAAATTCACCTCAAGCCTTGAAAATCACAATACCTTATGGTTTAAACTTCAGCAGTAGAAAATTCAAACATAAAAATACTTATTTGCTAAATAAGTACTTAAAATACTTAAATGTGATTGGCTGATTGTAGAATGTCAGCATAGGATATCAGGCCATTTCTTGAATCTTGAAGGCACATTTCAAATTTTGGGTGGTTGTTACTTCCTTGCGCTTATTTTCTAACAACTTTTATAATAATACAGCACATTATATTTCTTTGGCTGAATATGGATCTCATTTTATCTGGAATTAAAACTTGTCAAATCAGTCTACTGCAATTCTGTCTGTTTTATAATTTGCCTGTTTGCTTATTCATGTTCAAACTGAAGACACAAGATAGCAATAACTGAGCAACAAAAAGCTGGTTTACAAGTTTCATACATGGCGACTTTTGACACATTTAGAGAGGACACATACCAACTTTTTTCTTTTGTCTTGTTCTGTGGGGGGTTCTTCCTCTTCTGTTAACTTGGGCTCTTCAAAAGTAGATAGCAGCATGCAGCTAAAATATGAAATACAATTAACTGGATTGATTGTTAACTATTAGAGCCAAAAGACTAAGATAGTGAAATTATTAACACAATGTTTGTTTCATCCTGTACTATCCTGTCAGAAGGGACTTGAGATTTATTGTGTCAGAAACGACTTGAGAAACTGCAAGTCACTTCTGGTGTGAGAGAATTGGCCATCTGCAGAAACGTTGCTCAGGGAATGCCTTGGATGTATTACCATCCTGTGGGTGGCTTCTCTCATGTCCCTGCATGGGAAGCTGGAGCTGACAGACGGGAGCTCACCTCGTTTCACGGATTCGAAACGCTGACCTTCAGGTCTCAAGGTTCAGCCGGCACAAAGGTTTAACCCACTGCGCTACCGTGGCTCCTATACTGTACTGAGAGAACTAAGCTACTGTATTACAAATGCAGTTTTGCATCATTTGCATACTTTGGATAATGTTTTAACTGTAATTTTTGGAGCTATCCTTAGTGCAAAAAAATGTGCTTGTTTCCTTTTAAATTTACCTTCAGAATATTTTTTGCTAACTTCATTTGCATAAGACCTCAACAGAAAAAAAACACATTAAATTCCTTACTCATAGTGTGATGAAACTGCCATGTTTGCTCATGCTATGGTATAGTTGCAAGTACAGAAGAATATGAAAACATACCAATTGCCTTTCGGGGCAAAATTAAGTAATGTTGTGCCGAGACAATCGATCTGGCAATTTCGCCAAACTAGTAATCACACATGAATCAAGTTTGTGACTTACTCTTTAAATGTTCTAGTTTCTGTGTCTTCAGTCATGACATCATGCAACCCTTCTACTGAAATGTTTATAATGCCACAAAATTTATCTTGGATGATGCTGAAAAAGAACAGGAAATGATTTCGATCAACCAGGTAAACAGGAAAATTACCTAAGTGCTTTTACTGACCCAACCCCAGAGCCTTATTCACATTACTTAAACCACTACTTCTTAAACTGTGGTTCCTGATCCCAAAGAAAGTCTCCTTAGCTCAATGTTGGGGTCACAAAAAATTGGCAACAGTCAAACATTTCTGAATGTCACTTAGACAAATCTGTTAGCAACAATGTGAAAGACAATCAGCCTATTTAACCACCCTTCCAAATGCCGATTTACACTTATTTTATATACTGTATATACCCGAATATAAGCCTAGTTTTATGGCCCTTTTTAGGCTGAAAAAGTCCCCCCTGGCTTATACTCGGTGATGAGCCTGGCAGGAAGGCGTGGGGCTGAAAGAACGGCTTCGTTCAGCCTCACATCTTCCTGCCAGGACCCTCACCTTTCCGCATAGCAACCTAGATCTCCTTCCTCTCCTCCTCTCTTGATGCAGCGCACACCTTCCTCTCCTCCTTGCTCGGCGAGTCTTACCCACTTTTCCTTATTCATATACAGACAGCATTTCCCCCAAAATGTATAGTTAAAATAAACTATGGTGATTATTGAAAGGATATGTAAGCCCACTTATATTGAAGAAGCTGCTGTATTTCCCGTCCTCGGTTTATTCTTGAGTCAGTAAGTTTTCCCAATTTTTTTGTGGTAAAATTAGGTGCCTCAACTTATATTTGGGTCAGCTCATACTTGAGTATACATGGTACCTATACATCCCAGGTCATGCAATCATTTAAGGAGCCCTGACTTCAACCATATTGGCAGCAAGTATTTAAAAATTACTATGAACAAACCATTTTCTGAAACTTGGCTCACCCTATGTTATATAGTTTTATAATGTAACAGCAACCAGAAAGGGAAAATACATAGTGAATGCTGTGCTACAATCCATGTGAGAATTAAGATATTGCAAAATCTGTTTATCTGCTGCTTGATACAGTCAGTTTGATATTGCTGATAATACAATGGAAAATGTGGATCAGACAGAATTAATCCCCCCCCCCCCCCCCCGCCGCCGCCGCCGCCTTCAACACTGAGCATGATCCATCTATCCATGGAATCATTCTTAAAACAAATGAAAAAGAAAAGTATATAGAATAGATGCAGGGATTTATCAATGGGAATTATTTGTCTGGGATCCAATCCAGCCATTCTGCTTTCAATTACTCTACATTTCAAAAATCAGTCTGATGTATTGGACTGATGGAGTACAACTCTGAAAACCAGGGTTTGAATCCCTACAGTCTCTCAGCCTCAGAGGAAGGAAGAGGCAAATCTCTTCTAAACAAATAATGCAAAAAGAAAAGAAAAGAAAAAGAAAAGAAAGAGCAAACCCTGTGATAGGTTTGCATCAGGTTTGCTACAAATCAGAAACAACTTGAAGTCCCATGATAACAATGACAAGGTTTCAAGGATAAGTATTCAATTATATGCATGAAATTGGAGTAACTTCACTTAAAATTAGTGATGATATTAACTTCTCCCTTTACCACTAAACTCCTATTTGACACTATACCATAATTTCTACATATCGTAGCTGAAGTAAGATGTCAAATGTAGAAAACTCAAAACAATGTGATAGAGCTAATCATTCAACCCAATTCTCTGCCCAAGACAGGACCGCATGAAAGTGACTTTTCATATTTCTTACAGCTCTTTATGTTAATAGGTTTCATAGAAATACTGAAATACAATTCAAGAAGAAAATGATATAGTCAACAAAGTAGCATTTCATTGACTCTCAGCACATTTCATGTTCTGGGGAATAATGAGTAATTTTATTTTGAAAACAAGAGATAAAGAATGCATGTGAGGAAAGGTTAGTCACCGTCTGGCACTGGTTGATGAGTAGCAATGGTTGAGTGCTATTCTTCTATATTAGTACTAGACCAATGGTCTACTTGTGCTGCTCCAAGGGTTCCCCATTCCCAGAGCAATTTTGAAGATACGGTGGGATTAATAATAAAAACTCAATTTTGTGAATGAAAATATATACTATCAATGGAAGTAAGGATACAAACCAGAATGTATAACAATTTATTATTTATTTATTGCATTTCTATATCGTTCTTCTCACCTCTGGGGGGATTCAGAGTGATGCACAACATGACAAAATGGCAAGAATTCCATGCCATACATACATATAAAAGCAATACATAACATAACTAAATCAATAACATATAAATATGAATGAAAACCATTAAAAACTATACAAAGAAAAATAATAACATGAACATAAAACATATGAAACATTACACAACTCCCATGGTTATCATTTAGCTGCTTCAGTAATAGTATCACTCGCTGAACGCCTGCTTGCATAGCCAGGTTTTAAGTTTTTCTGATACCAGGAGGGAGGGGACTGATCTAATCTTGCTGGGAATGGAGTTCCATGGCCAAGGGCCCACCACCAAGAACCCTGTCTCTCATCTCCACCAATCGCACCCCTTAAGGCGGCAGGACCGAGAGCAGGACCTCCTTGGCCGATCTTAGTGCTTGAACTGGTTCATAAAGGGAGATACACTTGGACACATAAGCTGGACCAAAACCGTTTAGGGATTTATAGGCTAAAGTCAGCACTTTGATTTGCGCTTTGTAGCAGACCGGCAGCCAATAACAATAACATGTACCACATCCCCACAATAAATAAATAAACCAATAAATATTTATTTACTGGTTTATTTATTTATGGTGGGGATGTGGTATATGAATTATATTCCTATGAGCCCATGGCAGTTCTAAAATCTTCTGGAGAGGTCCTGTTCTCTGTTCCATCACCATCTCAGGTTCATTTGTTGGAAATATAGGAAAGGGCCTTCTCACTGACTGTTTCCAGATTTTGGAATGCCTTATTTTTTTCCTAGCTCTCCTTCTGCCAATAATTGAAAACATTCTTGTGGTACCAGGCTTTGGGGAATCTGAATGGGATGGGCTTTTAATGATGCACATGCTGTTTTATGGTTTGTAATACTGTTTTAAATAATTGTAATGTTTATCATAGTAAATGTTTTACCTTTATAAATTGTTTTAAAATAACTTTTACATTTATACTTTTACTGAAATTTTGTATAGTTTTTCATCTGAATTGTTTCTAAATACAGGCAGTCCCCAAGTTACAAACCTCCAACTTACAAATGCCTCCTAGTTAAGAAATTAAGTTTCATAGCACTGCCATTAATAGTATAACTAGTCATTTGCCACTGGTCTTACATTGTTTCTACAAATCATTTCATCCAAATAAGTATTTGAAAGGACTACAATCTTTATAGGAAAGAATTTAATATATGGTATAGGCAAAGCACTGAACATCCATTGATGCAAAGTTGGATTTATCAATGAATTCTTTCTCATAGTGAGGGAAAACATAATGTAAGCATTATATATAAAACAAACATAAGATGCATACAAAAGTACAGCTATTTAAACAGCCAAAACAATGTCAATATTTGAAGAGAAATACTAATTGAGAAACCCACCCACAAACATCTATAAAATATTACAAGCAGTTGTTATCTTGACTTTTATACAGTCTCCAGGCCTGCTATTTATTGTAACACAGAACATTATAATGCTGAATGTTCAAATAAGATTACCTGTGCTTGACTTTCAAGTGCTGTTGGTTTAGAAAGCTGAGCATAGTCCAGATCTGGACTTCCCAGTGAATTGGAGGGGACATGCTGGATTGAATTAGTTATGGTGTAGCTACCCCCTTGATAAAAGCTATAGTATTCTATTCCACTGTCAGAGTTCTTTGGTGCTTTGAGCTTCTGTCTAAATTGAATGATTTTGTACATCAAAAAGATAATCATAGCACAGGCCAAAACAAAAAAAGTTAACAAAATGTCAAAAGAGTGATTCAGTTTTTCTACTTCTTGTGCACATATTAGAGATGTTTTAATGGATATAGAAACAGCTTCTAGAGGGAATACATTGTTTTCTTCCACGGTCAAACTAACTGGTATCTTCTGCGTTGCTATCTGTGCTTTAAACACTGAAGCAGTCTGTTCCTGTGTATCATTGGAAATCTCTTCATAAAGCTTCTGACTAGCAGATGTGGCAGGCAACTCTGCCCATAAAGTCACTGTATTTGTGTCCACACCTAAATGTTCATAAGCTTTCTTGCTTGCCAGATTTTTATGCCACGCCATAAATACTGAAGTGGTACTATGATGAATTCCTGCCATCTCAATGTTGTTGAATATTTCAGTCTTTGGGGTAGTGCTGAAACAGGTTGTAAACAAGCTCCATTTGGCATAACTCACATGTCTTCCATGCAAATTGGAAGGATGTTGACAATGAAGTTTTGGAGAGCTGGAAGAAGATGCTAACCATTTAATTAGCCCAAGTAATCTGCAGCTACAATTCCATGGATTGGAATTTGCCTGTAAGTGAGTTAAAGATACCAAAGGCTTAAGCACTTCAGCCTGTAAGGACGTCAGATTATTGAATGCTAGATTCAGTATCTTCAAGGAAGATCCCATTTTTTCAAATGTATCATCTGCAATACTGATTATTTTGTTTCTGTCAAGCTGCAGAAACATTACATTGTCTAAAGATGCAAAAGTTTTGGAATTTATATTTTCTAAATTATTATTGCTCAAGATTAACTTTTTAAGATTCTTTAGCCCAGAAAAACCATTTGCATGAATAGTTTTTATGTTTGCACTTTTTAAGGAAAGAAATTCAAGCTTGGCAAGTCCTTTAAATGCAAAGGGAGGTATGGCTTCAATAGGGTTAAATGACAATGAAAGTCTTTCAAGATTTCTCAGTGCTAAAAATGCACTCGATGGCACATGTGTTAAACTGTTACTCCCTAGGAACAAACATGTCAGGTTGTTGAGGTGATGAAATGCTGCGTGTGATATTTGTGAAATCTTATTGTTGTCTAGGTTAAGAATCCGAAGACTAATCATTCCTAAAAAAGCGTCACTACCAAGAATGCGAAGACGATTGCTTTGAAGCATGAGATACTGAACTGAAGTGAGATCCTTAAATAATCCTTTAGGGAAAAAAGCAATTTCATTATTATGCAGGTGCAAAGAATGAAGATTTGAAAGTCCTTCAAATGTTCCAAGATCCAAGTGTTTTATCTGATTATTATTCAAATGTAGGAACCACAATTTCTTACACTCAGCAAATGCCTTTGGGCACACATATAAAATGCCAGAATTATCCAAGTGTAGCACAGCAACTTCATGCAGGCCTATTGGTTCATTTGGACATATGCGTGATATATTATTCCCACTCAAATATAAAAATACAGTATTTTGTGGGAAATTGCTTGGAATAGATGAAAGGCCTGAATAACGGCAGTCGGCTTGTCTGCCTTTACAATGCTGGCAAACAGAGGGACAGCACAGTATATCCTTCTGGATCAGCAACAGAAGCAGGCACTTAAGAATATGTCGGGTTGACCTAAGGTGGTGAAGCTGACACATATCCAAGGCTTTAACTCTCCCAGTCATCTTCAATTGTGCTATCAGGAAAAAAAGTTTCAGAATTCTTATTTAAAATTCTGTATCATTCTTCTATAAACATGCATTATTTAAATGCCATTAATACTTTACTGACTTCTATACTACAACTGCGCCTTCATTATATAAAATGCTTACTTTATATTTAATATCTAACTTATTAAACATGTAAAATGATCAATGGTGAAATTAAAGGTGATTTAAAATTATTTCAATAGTTTAAAAAGTAGTGTCAAATCAACAACTTTCAAAACAAAAGCTATTTAACACCTTTTACAATGTTTAACTGTACTTAAATTAAAAGAAAAGTACTATTTTCTTCTAACTAAAATGCCAACTTCCTGCCACTGGTAACTTTAAACTTCAAATGTCACTTTTAGTGTTCCAAGTTTAAATATATTAAAATAAATCTCACTCAGAATGTAATGCTTATTTTGAAAAAATAATAATCATTTTTGTATCTTACCTGAATGGCTAATTCATTTATATATTAGGATTTATTTTAGGACTTCGCTAGACAACATTCTAGCTTCTCACACTTTGTCACAAGTTCTGTAACCGTTCCCACAGGAAATGCTACTCTTCCCATTGGCTCCTCCACAATAACTGGTTAAAATAAAGTTACCATGGATACAGGAAACTGAGAGACAGGAAGTCATTTTATCTGCAGCTCTGAAGTATTGCTAGAAGGGAAATCTCTGCATTTTACTCCTCTAAAACTCAGTAGGATAGATGTATATCCCAATATGCAGGTACAGTTAATTTCTTCTCTGAAATTATTGGACATAATAAAAATGAATCTATATATCAGCAAATCTAAGTATAATAGCTATGAAGCATATCATGTCTGAAACTGGTTAAAATTGATGACTAGAAAGGAAATGATTATTCTATTGTCTTCAATATTTATAAGGATTAAGCCTATTCATCAAAACTGTAGCTAAAATATCATGAATGAGGCATAACTGAAACTGAAGTAGCAGTTTTGTCTACATTTGTTTGAAGCACAAACACTTTGTTACAACTAAGAGTCCTAAGTAGCAACAGTGGAAATATGCCCAACCATAACAAATTGCTGCAGATTTGCAAACAATGGTAGCACGTAGTAATAAAAGAAACAGATTCTAATACACTACAGAGAAGGAAGACAAGATACTAGATGGTTTTACCACTTTGCCTCTAAATCAGATATAAAAGTGGGATACAAACAGCAACAGTTTTGAACTACTGGAGAATATGTAAACAAAACAAAATAAAAATGAAAACTCCCATGGGAAAGAATGAAGTGGAAACAGAAAATGCCAGGCAACATAAAGACTTTCCCGGGAGATGTTCTAATCTCTCACACCAAACTGGAAGAGAAAGGGGGTCCTTCCATAAGAGTTTTATAGAATTACCACTAAGATATTTATCTTATTCAGATCAATATTAAGCACTTTAAGTGTGGAGTCTGCTGCTACTACTTCTAGGTTCAACTACTAGGATTTTGAGACACCCCATAAACTGACTTAATATGAAGCATACCATGTTGATCAGTTTGTGAATTTGCTTGGTCTTGGGATCTCCTCAAGTAATCTAGGGAATGACATAGTTGGGGTTTTTTTAACAGGGCTTGAAAGAAGGCTTAATTTTCCCTATTAAAAGGAAGGGGAGCTAGATGAAACTCTGTCTTGGCCTATTGTTCCCTTAAATAAAGAGTGCAGGCCAATGCATCATTGTCATATTCATGGACACCATGGGAAGAAGGTTGTGCAATGTCCTTCTTAGAAAGGTCACTGTCTTCTCTCTTGTCAGGAGTCTCTGCATTCAGAGCTAACAAAACAGCTAGAGAACAGAACCACATATTTCTTCCCAGTAAGGTGGGAGCTTGTGGCCATATACCTTTTCAATATTACTAGAGAATCCCTGGAAGGATATACTGTCAGAATCAGAGTGTGAAAAGAAATTCCTGGAAAGTACTGATCAAGTGAGACAACACCTCAGGCAAAATCAGTAACCCTTTCTGTGTCTATTCTTTCTTCCAGACATCCTTGAATATCAACCAAGATTTGTTGCCAACAGCTCTATTGGATCCAGGGGTAAAACCATAAACTCTAGGAGATCAGGAAAGGGCAGAGTAATAAACACCAAGAGAGGTACACATCGCTATTTATTGTTTTATGAGTTTATTTATTGTTGTATTTGTTATGTTGTTTTGCTGATGTATTTGGCCTTGGCCTTTTGTAAGCCGCACCGAGTCCTTCGGGAGATGTTAGCAGGGTATAAATAAATGTTTATTATTATTATTATTATTATTATTATTATTATTATCATTACTCCCACCAACATGATCACTCAACAGCAGTAGTTCAACCTGTGGGTCCCCAGTTGTTTTGGCTTTCAACTCCCAGAAATCCTAACAGTTGGTAAACTGACTGGGATTTCTGGGAGTTGTAGGCCAAAACACCTGGGATCCAAAGGTTGAGACCCACTGCTCTACAGTATCAAACATCTTCTATACTTGAAAAGATCTTGTATGTTCACAGAGTGCAATATCTGAATCCAACTCCTCTAATGGTAAAATCTACAAGAAGGCAAGCAAATCTCAATCCTATTATAATCACTTGTACAACTACATAGTTATGCTGAGATAGCCACCTGACTGAAATAGAAGTCAAAACAGCCCAAATTTATCCTGGCTTCCAACATAATTTATTATATAGTGATTGAAATTTGTTGTTGGCTAAGACAATTTGTCAGTATTCTGAAGGACGATGAAGCTTAAAGTATTCACACATTAGTGTTAGACCCTTGAAACCTGGGTATTTTCCATGAGAGGGGGCCATTTCTCCATGGAAGTGGAAGTCCAATAAAAATGTCTTCCTTTACTATTTAATAAATCTTGCTACTCACATATTATCTGATGGTAGAAGAGAAAGCAATGCCAAAGCTGAAAGTTTTCTTCTCTCAGGCTGAGTTATATTATCCATGCGATCAACCCACATTTCAATCATGTGACCAAGAAGTTGATCCGGCTGAAAGAGAAAAATATGAGTGAAAACTTCTTTCATGAGAAACACGACATTCAAACTGGCTATTTGTGGACAGAAACTAAAAACTCAAACTTTTCAAGTGGATGTTCTTCTTTTTTCTGGAACAATCAACTAACTTGGGTTCAAAAATATACTGTACATTCAAACTTTTAGAGTAGAAATTATAAACACATTGATATAAATGCAAACTGACAAATGCATAATGAGGGAAAGCATGTGTCATGGCAATAAACTTTCTCATTCTAAATTCAAATTCTGTATCTCTCTATAGAATGAGTTCAGGTCTGTAACAAAGGCCAATGCATCATTGTAGACTTTATGGGAAAAAAACTTTGCATAATCTACTGTTGTTTCTTTGGGCTAAAAATCAAATTGCTAAGCAACTCTGAGCACTTGTCTTTAAGGATATCTTTTCCTGCAAGGGGCTGATTTCCCAGGACAGAACACAGAAAAATTAACAAGGTAGAGAACATCACACAGAAAGTACTTGCTTTTACAGAATATTTGTCATTTACATTAAATAAGTATAACACATTGTAAAACATTATGGAGACCTTTAAAACTGTATGCTCTTTATTTCCAGTTGAATGTCTCCCCCATCTATGCCTCTGGATTTCAACTGACAAATAAAACAAAACTGAAAAGCCATGAATTGCATGTTTATCCAGCCTTCAAGCATTACCAATGGTAAACTTGGTACCACTAAGCAGTGCAATATTTATTTAGCATATCGATAGACTGAAAGGAATTAGCAAAAAAAAGTTTAACATTCCCCACCTACATGGTTTAGATAACTTTGATTTTCAAACCAGAAGATACATGATTGAACTAATGAGCGAACACATTATTTCACATAACTGTAAGAGAAGCAAAGTCTTTCCCCACCTGAAAATGGTAGGAGTGAGAACAAAAAGATATCTGCTCAGGAAATGTGTAATTAAATTAATGTCTTGTATATGACTTCACTTCCTAAAATATGATGACTTACCTTCTGGCCAAACTCACATGCCATTTGGTTCATAAGTAATGAGAAAAAGGTTTTATTTTGCAACAGGATTCTACCAATGACTCCCAGGTAAGTAGACATTACAACTGGGTACCTCTGAAATGAAAGCAATCAGTATTAGGTTTCTAATCAACCAGAAAATATAAGCATAACATAAAAAAAAACATGCTGTAATTCCATAACACTCCACAAGAGAACACTGATGTCAATTGCAATACTTGGATTATCGTAGTTAGAATATCTGCTTTTTGAAGCACAAATTGAGTTACAATTTTAAATGAAGTGATATAAGCAGAAAAATTGTATTGCTGAAGTTCAAAGTATGTCTTATGAGATAAAGTAGCCAGGTATCTCCATCCTATGGAGTAGGCTAATCCCTGCTATTACACATGGAAGAATATATAAATACTGAACATTGACATGGTTATATTTTATCCAACTATCTAACACAGGCCCAATATGCATTTTTATTTAAGTTCATGAAATTAAAATGAAATTTATCAGATATCTATAGTGGTTCATTAAAAATAATTCAAAATTAATAGGTAATATTGTTAGGACTCATTCAATGTCATTAAATGGGTGGGGAAGCTTTTGAGTTTCCCCAATAATTTGAAGACCTGGAGAGTTCTATTTCAAAAATGTCACAGAGGCACCACTTTCTTGTTCAAGAAATTTGATTTCAATTCATGGTTATAGGACATTTTTTTCAAGAATGGTGCCTAGTGATTTTTGCCTATAGCTGAGTTCTTGATAATATTCCCAATGTTAAGAAATTTGTACATTACCTTTTGTAAACTAGAGAGAAAAGAGATCTTCCCATGGCACTTATTTATAACATACAGTTTGGATTATGGTCAGTTGAAGTGAATAGGAATTCTTGAAACTTTAAGTATCTGCTCAATATCTTCCAAGGAAATTTTGCGAGATTGTAAGCACATCGAAGTGACAAGAAGTTGCATAAAGAGCTCATGTCACTCCCCTGACTGCATGTAATGGCACCATGAACTGGAAGATTGCAGAATAAGTCATACATATCTCATGGAAATCCATCTGTATAAAGGGTGTAGTTTTCATCATGTATTGATTGCAAATTAACATGAGTTACAGCTTGAGTGGGTTTACTCTCTTGCTTCCTCCTTTGGTGGGATTTAAAGGACTTAGTATTCAAAATTGCTAGGTCCCTCACCCGTAATCTAATATATCAAGGCTTCTTTTTCCTGTTAAACCCACAACATGTCAATTGTTGCTATTCTCAGTGGTAACACTTTTCATTGCAAAGAGTTTATGTAACAGTACAAGTGAAGTGACATAAATGTGTGAAAAACAACTGAATTGTTAAAATATGTTATTTTTAATACTTTCCATTATTAACTAATGGGTACTTACCTCCAACATTAGTCTTAATTAAAGTATGATTTTATATATATCTTAACTGTTTCAAACACTTAAATATGATGATCTATTTAATGGATTCAAAATGTTATACCCAATATTAACAGTATTTTGTTTTTAAAAAAACATGGGATATGGCTAATGAGTCAATCTGGTGGATCTGTATTGTATTTATCAAGTGTTTATTTCAAATAGATAGCACTTAATTCAACTGTTAGTCTCAATGAGAATAGAGCCACTAAATCAAAGCGAACTTTTTGCAAGTTAACCTTTATCATTTATACGAACTTATACTGCAATTGGACCGACAACTGGATTTAGCCACAGCCACAGCAATAAGACATGTAAATTAAGAAACCCTTACCTCCCCACTTATAATTCCACGAAACACAGATGGCAAAAGAGGTTGAAACATTTCAGGGCCTGAGAGAGGATTCACTTTAAGCACATTTTCCACAACCTGAAAGCCATGAGACACATTTAAAAAATGAACTAGTCAAGATAAGTCTTCCATACAATAACTTATAGAAAAAAGAAAAGAAAAGCTTACATTACTAAAAGGATAAATAGTATGGTGTAGTATATGCCTGCTTAACATACGACTCAAAGGCTGGATGCGGTCTGCAAAGGGCTTCCCTGCAGCCTGCAGACAGGACTGGATTTTCCCTTCACTAGTCAGTCCTTTCCATCCCTTTCTTCCTGGTAGAAGTATTTTTAAAAATATTGGCCCTTTACAAGTGCCAAGTCTTGGAGGGCCGGTGTAATATATGGTGCCAGGAGCCAGCATGGTGTAGCAGTTTAAATGCTGGATGACGACATTGTGCAACCAGGTTTGAAATTCCTACTTGACCATGAAAATAAACTGATTGACCTTAGAAACCCATTGAATATTGTTAGCAAAAGTTGTTGAATGTTCCTGAGTTCCACTGACCCGCCCACATTTTGGTGTGAATAGCTAAGCTAGTCTAATTCAGGAACTTGTCCTGCTGTTAACACAGGACAATGTTGTGAACCTGCTTTTCTATGGCATAGGGAGAAGGGGGTGGAACTAATATTTATTGTTTATAAATATTATAATGATTGTTGTTTAATTCTGCAGCAGTGATCATGGATCTCCAGATAGATCCTGGCTATCACTGCACCTACGCAACTTGGGAAGAGGAGAGGTATTGGCAAACAATGACAAAGGTAAGGGTGTGTTGCGAGTTTCAGTCAGGTCCAGTGCAGAAGACACAATAACATTGCACCCAGGCAAAAGGTAAAATAACAGAAAAACTTTACTCTTGCCAGCAGAGTTAAAACATAAACTTGCAATGTTGCAAACAAAAAACAAATAGTGCAACAAACTTACATAGTCTTTGTAACAAATACAGAATAAAGCTTCTTCATCTTCATCCAAATGAGAGAGCAATAGAAATGGTTGAGCAAAATGCCTGAGCAAAGGCTCCTCAGAGAAAAAGATGAACTGTATTCTAAAACCCACACAGTTATACCCCACCGGGTGTGGTCCAAACTTACTAGTTGACCTACATTAGCAGCTGCACATAATAATCAACAGTATAAAGTTTTCTTTAACACACACACACATACTTGATCCTGTTACAACTTACTATAACAGGGTGGCCATCCAGCAGGGGACAAAAAGGTGTAAACAACTTGGCAGAATCTGGACCACCCCTGTTTCCATCTTATAAATGGGCCCACTGAGTACAACAAGTATTTGTTTTCTACTCTTGTCTATTTTGACATATTTGGGCTAGAATCCTGTTGGTTAATATGAACTAGAGAATTTGCATTGAATTACCTTAATTGAGGGGTCTTTTCTAGTTAGTATTAACAACAGGGTATATAGGTTTCAACGTATAAGGATCTTCCTTAAGGAAAATATGAAAATTACTGCAAGGCAAAAACATGAGAGATGGATATCTCAAGTACATGATGCAAAAATAATATTACTCTGTTTTTAAAGGAAGAACTGCTGCTAAATACTTGCAGTTCCAACCTGAGGTGTTGCTATTACCTTTCAACTCTTAAATGACCTTATACTTTGATACTTGAGGGATTGCTTCTTGCTATAAATAACCAAACCACTCATACAGATCTGTGAGAGTAAGGGCATGTCAGTGTTCTGCAATCCAAAGTAGCAAATAATAAAATAGGTTCCATTTTAGCAAAATTAACATTTGTGCCCTGAGATCTTATATCTTCATTAAAGGTTAGGTTTTGACACATGAGAACCAGAAAACCAGGGTTAGGTTCAAAAAAGTATTTTAGTTCTAAGAATAAGGGAAGAGAAAAATAGAAATATGTGAACAAAATGCTTATTCCACTTTCCCCAAACCAATAGTTTCAGCTCCCCTTTTTCTTAAAGCAAGTATATGAATGCATTCTTTTAGTTGACATGTTTCAGCTTGCTTTTAATTCTACTGATAGTTTACAGTAATCCTTCGACTGTCTCTGGGATGCAGGACCCTCACTAAAGTGAAAAAAAAATTAGTTAAAAAACACTATTTTTTAACCTGAGAGAATACTTCTCTAGGGTGCTCCTCCAGTGTGACTCTATGGTCAACCTCTGATGGGGCTTGACTATAGAGTTGCACTTGGAGGATGAAAAGATGCCTAGAAAAAACATATTATGTAAATTTGTGAATAATTAGACTCACAATTGTGGAATTTCAATTGTAATTATATTTCAATTTCTCTGTTTTTATGGATGTGTTTTTAATCTGTGTCTATTTTTAAAAATTACAAACTGCCTTGAGTGTTAGGGAAAAGGTAGCATATAAATGAAACAAAACAAAATATGGCTGACACTTAGAAAGCAAAACTAAATCATATCAAATATGACCAAGAAAAGCACAGAGGAAGCACTACTAAGATGGTATTCTTTTAATGATCACTTTTTGAAACTTGTATTGTTCTGTTCTGATAGTTTTCTCAGATTAGATAAACACAGTTTTTCACTGCTCTGGAACAAGAGTCTGAAAAAATTGCATATGTTGAGTACTATTCAGGTCAGGGGAGAACTTGTACAACAGCTGCATTTTTTAATGAATGAGTGTTTAGGCTTTTCTTCAAATTTTAAAGTAAATGATGAAAACAGAATGATTGCCTTATATCTTCAAAGAAAGCTAAATGCCATTACCATCACGACTGCTGTCACAGCTTTTTGAAAAATTCCTTGCTTGCAGACCTTCACCTGAATATTTATGTGACATTCTATCTGCTATTACATCACAACATTTTAATCAGCATCCCAGTGAGACAGCTTAATAAAACTATCGCATGTGCAAAAACGGCACCAGTAATATATTTTAATTATTCTAACATCTTCATTAATTTGCACTGTTGCCTTCTGATTTCCTAGAAGACACATGACATAATATCCTTGTGTGTATAGAACAATAACTGCAGTCAGTGATGCAGTTTGCAAGAAAAATATTTTTTGCCTTCAACAGTCTGAAGCGAAATGTGTTGCTTGGATGCTACCAAAATATTTCCATATTTTATAAAAAGAGAGTTAATTGTAACTCCCATAATCTAGAAAGTTAAGAGTTGTATACATTGAACCAAGAAATGTGCTTCTATATGCAATATAATGGGGGTAAATACTGTGAAGGCACTGGTTTCCATCTGACCTTGGAAACTAAGCAGGGTCAGACCTGACTAGTACTTGAATGGGGAGCACCAAGGAATATCAGATATTGTGGGCTGTAATCAGTGAAAGGCAATGGCATACCACCTCTGATTATTCATTACCTTAGGAAACCCTATGAGATTTATGGGGTCAACATAAATCACTAGGAGACCTCAGGGCTACAATAATAAACAGTTTTATCTTGTAATCAACTCCCTTTCATCTAGCAACACACCCACTTCCATTTTCTTACCTTTCTTTACTCTCTTTGCTTATTTCTGCCCAACCGCTGTGCTTTCAACTCATCTTATTATTCTTTCTTATTGATCAAGGTAACCAAAACAAGGTCACTGCTTCCTTTATTGCACCACATATTTCTGATTCTATTTTCCATTATCTCTTAGTGCCACTGCACAGCAAGTATTTTCTAACTAGCTCTTGTCTCTGGAGCTAAATCTGTTGAATACTCATTTCCCAAAGCAGATGCCAAGTGTCATTTTGAATGATGAACATACAAAGTACATTACTGTATTAGTAAGCAAAATGCTCAGGTTTGTTTTTATATGATAAATCTGGTTTGTTGACAAAAAAGGGAGAGAAGTTGTCACTAAAGTTGTTTGCTTATCTTCAGGGAATTCATCAGGACATTTGAAACTTCATAAATACGTTACACATCAATAATAATATTTAAAATTTAAATTACAGAAGGACAATAAACTATGCAATTGAGGTCAACATGTGCTTAAATATCAGACAGTAGAAGCAACACACTACAGGTAATTGTGTCAGCTGTTATCTGTTTTGTGGGGAGGATATCACAAGGGCACAAAGACATCTGGTAGGAATATTCTTTCAGGCACACTCTCCCTCCAGAGTCCCCTCTTTGCTGTCCTTCAGCTGGCATGTTAAAGAATGGGCCTTTAGTAACTGACTGCGAGGGTATTTAACATTTTGCCTGACTTAGTTCTAAATCATTTTAATTTTTTATGTTATGTTTTGTGCATTTTTTTCCTTTTTAAATTTTTGTAGATCACCTTAATTCCCAGTTTCAGGTGTAAATGAGGACATAATAATAACAAAGGTATCTGCGAAATAACGTAACACTTGACAAGTTTATATTACATTTGAGGCATGAATGGGAATGATGTGGTCCTACAGATGTCCTTGGTTTGTGACTCCCAGTTTTCCCCACCACTGGCCAGGCTTGCTGAGAACAGTACGTGTGAAAAAGATCTTGGAGTCCTCGTGGACAACAAGTTAAACATGAGCCAACAATGTGATGTGGTGGCAAAAAAAGCCAATGGGATTTTGGCCTGCATCAATAGCATAGTGTCTAGATCTAGGGAAGTAATGCTACCCTTCTATTCCGCTTTGGTTAGACCACACCTGGAATATTGTGTCCAGTTCTGGGCACCACAATTCAAGAGAGATATTGACAAGCTGGAATGTGTCCAGAGGAGGGCGACTGAAATGATCAAGGGTCTGGAGAACAAGCCTGAAGACGAGAAGGCTGAGAGGAGATATGATAGCCATGTATAAATATGTGAGAGGAAGCCACGGGGAGGAGGGAGCAAGTTTGTTTTCTGCTTCCTTGGAGACTAGGACGCGGAACAATGGCTTCAAACTACAAGAGAGGAGATTCCATCTGAACATGAGGAAGAACTTCCTGACTGTGAGCGCCGTTCAGCAGTGGAACTCTCTGCCCCGGAGTGTGGTGGAGGCTCCTTCTTTGGAAGCTTTTAAACAGAGGCTGGATGGCCATCTGTCAGGGGTGATTTGAATGCAATATTCCTGCTTCTTGCCAGGGGGTTGGACTGGATGGCCCGTGAGGTCTCTTCCAACTCTTTGATTCTATGATTCTATAATTCTGACATCAGCTGGGTGAAATGGCAAAATTTCCATGCATCTCAAAGTACTCTTTGCTATTATTGCTAAAATATTGTATAATCAATACAGTTTGCTATTACAACTAAACTGTGAAGAGGATGAATATCATTTTTTCATATCCTAAGTATGAAAATGAAATTGCTTAATAACATGCTGTTCTATAAATTAGGTGCAATGCCTAATGCAGTTCTTTTGAAAGAAATTGACAATAGGATTAAATAGGAAGTTCACATTATAAATCTATTTCTGTTGGTACCAAAAGCAATTTTAAAGCAAATTCGAGTATTGACCATTTACCTTTAGAACTTGAACTTGACCCTCAGTAGTTATATCTTTTAATATCTCACAGAATGATTTGCAAAGATCAGCTGCATAGACCTAAAATTAAAATCGGCATGAATTAATACATGCAAAATTCATAGTTAACCTTGTTTATATTTCAGCTTTTATTGACCTTCAAATGATTAATAACTGTCAAATATGCATACGTGACATGTAAATACACAAATATTTAGAAAGACTTGAATTGAAGGACTGTATTTTCTGGCATATAAGTCTACTTTTTAACCGAGGAAGATCTTCTCCAAAGTTGGGGGTCATCTTATATGCCGAGTGTCATCTTATAGGGTGGGTGCTGAAACTTCGAAGCCGGACTGGAGAATCTGTGGTCGCTGCATATGGGGGGGGGGGGGGGGGGCTCAAAACGGCCATGGCCGCATCCCGCCATATGCAGTGACGGTATGAAAGCAGCAAGGGCAGCACTGTACAAGTATGGTAGAAGAAAATCCACTCAGTAGGATTCGCGAAAAGAAATGACTAAACATGGTCCTGATGACGAGGTGAGGGGGCACCTTACGGGAAAGGTGTAAGTGAAGGGTGGAGCAAGCTGCAGGCATCCGGGACAACTGGGGTATGAAAAAAAGAGATAAAGTGGTGCAATGCCCAGAAAAACACGCCTCTTTCACCCGTCTGGCCCGCCCTTGTATCCTATTACCGTGCCTCCTTCTCTGCCTCTCAGATCTCGCTCCCGAGGACTGCAATGAAGCAGCACAAGTGCATGTGTGCGAAATTTGAGAGGCAGAGAAGAAGGCACGGTAATAGGAAAATTATCATATTGTAATCAAATCTGATATATTTTTAAAATTTTTATTTGGTGTGCGTTGGAAGAGGGGTAGTCTTATATGGCAAGTGTATCCCAAACTATATTTTAACTGGAAAAGTTGGGGTTCGTCTTATACGCCCAGTCGTCTTATATGCCAAAAAATACGGTAATTATTTCAACCAGCTGACAACTGTTTTTGTTCTTTTTTATTTTAATACAATCCCAATTTTAGAAATTTTACAATAATTTAACAACTAACTTATTTAAGACACTACCATGGGAAATCAATGAACCTATACGTCAGTGGGAAGCACTTTCTCATATACTCATAGGTCTACATGCTGTAAAGTCTCTCCACAACCACATCTCTAAATCCTATATTATGCATTGGGTTTTATGGAATCGCCAATTACAATCGTAGTAGGTATACAGGGTCAGAAAGGTTTGGGACATGCAGCTTGAATGTATCGAGTACTGGGCAGAGACAAGGAGACAGCAAAAGCACAAGAATAAAGTATCTTATTATCTATACACATAATAAAAGTGAAAATGTGTGTATGTGGCAGAGGTGTCCACTTACACAAACAGCCTCCCGCCTCCACAAACAGGTTTTAGTTCCAAGTGCTGAGAAGCCTCCAAAGGCACTCCCTCCACTGACATTGAAGGTTATAGTGAGCGCTATGAACATGTAGCCCAATCCCTGCCAATGTCCACCCCAAATACCAACCACCCAAGGAATGCTTTCATTCAGGAATCATTTCATCCTAGATGTTCTGTTTTTTAATCCAGAATGAACACCCCAGGGTTCCTTTCTCTCTCCAAATTTGCATCTCACTTAACCCTTTCCTACCAATTCCTATGGCACACAGCAAAGAGGAATTGATCAGCAACTGAACAAGAGATTTGGGAAGAATTCAGCATGATTTAGCAGAGTTGTAGTTCACCTACATCCAGAGAGCGCTGTGAACGCAATCAACGATGGAGCTGGACCTATTTGCAACGGATGATGGGATGGAATTTGAAGTACTTTCACTCAGTTCCAGACACCAGTGCACCCCATGAATGATGGATCAGGACCAAATTTGGCATGCAAACCCCCCATGACTCATTATACATCCTGATGCTGTTTGGGGGAGAATGGACCACAGACGATGAGATATGCAGTACCTTCACATGATTCGCCTCCCACAGCTCACTGCGACTCCCACAAATGACGGACCTGGTCTGAACTTGCCACACAGACTCCCCATGACCATGAGAACATACTGGAGATGTTTCGGGGGAAATTGACCTTCATGGGAGTTATAGTTCATCTGCATCCAGAGAAACTGTGATCTCTACTGACAATGGACCAGGACAAAATTTGGCATTCATTCCTGTTTAGAGAAGCCCCATGACCAAGTGAACATACTGCAGGGGTTTGGGGGAATGGACCTTGATGTTGGGAGTTGTAGTTCACCATTATCAAGAAAGTACTGAACCTAGCTGACGTCTGATCTGCACCAAACTAGGCACACAGACCCAACATGCCCAACTGTGCACACAGGCAAGGTTTGGGGTTGAATGACCTTGGATCTGGGAGTCATAGTTCACCTTTATCCACAGGGCCCTGAACCCAGCCGACGTCAGATGTGGACCAAACCTGGCACACAGACCCAACATGGCCAACTGTACATATAATTGGTGTTTGGGGGTGAATGACCTTGGCTCTGGGAGTTGTAGTTTATCCTTATCCAGTGAGCTCTGAACCCAGACAACATCTGGACCACACTTGGCACACAGACCCAACATGGCCAACTGTGCATACAGGTCTGGTTTGGGAGTTACTGACCTCAGATCTGGGAGTTGTAGTTCACTCTTATCCAAGGAGCATTGAACAAAGCCAACGTCGGATCTGGACCAAACCTGGCACACTGACCCAACATGGCCAACTTTGAATACTGGTGGGGTTTGTGGTGATTGGCCCACGATTTTATGAATTGCAGTTCACCCATATCCTTATGCATTTTCTAATGGGAGCAGTCATTAAAAAAACCAGGAAAGACTGTTTTTTCTAAGAATAGAGCTATAAATTACCAAACTGATATTACCTAACACCCCAAAACAAACAGTGCCCTTTTCAAATACATCAGGCCGACTGGAGGGATTTGGGGGGGAGGGGAGGGAATGACCCACCCATGTGGGAGTTGTAGTTCACCCTGCATGCAGAGATATTACTAAACTTCCCAAAACAAGCAATGCCTGTCTCAAGTAACCCGGAAATCGCCAGGTCAAAGCTAGTTATTTACTATAATTTAAATTTCTGTTTTGAGAAAACATTTACATTTGCATAAGACAATCACATTTGGCTATCATTTGTATCTGCATGAAGTTGACAAACAAGGGAAAATACAAGCTAAAAGCCTTCTCTTTAGTTTGTAAGGGTTTTCGTGTGCTGTGCAACTCTGGAACTAGAAGACAACAGTAACTATAGGCATTTCAAAAGAATACAGCAAGGGGCCCTTCAAAATGATGAAGCAGTCTGTTAGATAGAGCCTACCATGGTAACTAATTTTAAGAATACCTGGTAACAGTATTAAACAACAAGAACACAAAACAAAGCAGATGCTCCTTTCTAAACCAAATTATATGCAGTAATCAAGAAAACTATAAATATTTAATCACACCATTAAAAAGCCTTAAACATTGTGAAATATTCTCTCATCTCTCCTACAGCCAAAGACTTAAGGTAGTTTTAAAGACAACTATATTTTCTCTGAACAGTATATGAACAAGTGGGTTTACAACCATAAATGTTCATGCTAAAATCACAGTTGTCTTGAAGGTGCCACCACATTCTTTTTTTCCCCTCCTGCTTCCTTCCTTTTGTATTTCAAATGTTACTGAATGTGCACTGTTCCTGAGAAAATTCAGGAATGCAGAAGTGACGAAAATAGAGGTTGATAGATCTGCTCCAGAGAACAATAAGGAAGTGTGAATAATTCTGATTGCTTTTTGCTTGGTATTTTCCTGTGGTTTTCCAAGTCTCCTTTCACATGTGTGTGACTGGCTGCAGACATATCCCCTAATATAAATCTACTCCCATTTTAATGTGATTTTTTTTATTTAAAGCAATTTCTGTTACTTCCATTAGTTGCCTTAGAGCTCCCAACTATTCAATTATACATTTTGCTCAATACATTCATTCTTGTTTATGTCACTCATTAGCAATCATTGTTTCATGGGATTAATCAATGTCAGATACAACAATAAATCCCAGGTTGCATAGACTATATTTTTGAAACCAACATCAAACTGTGATTAGTTATCCAGCTGGCAGTCCTTTACAAAGCTGATTTGTAAAATGGCATAGATTCAGAGATCAGTGTGCTCATCATCTGGCTTTACACACCATGGATTGGTGATACTTTTGTCATAAGCAGGAATAGCCAGGTGTCTGCCTCAACCAAATACTGAATTACATAGATAAGCAAAACTGTGTATAAATTTCAATGATTCTGATTTTATACATACCTGAAGAAATTCAGAAGGAGACAAAAACAGATAGCCATTGATGATCTTAAAGCAAGTTCTGAGGTTTTCTGAACTTAATTCTATAAAATAAGCAGCAGATCATTTTATTAGCTTTGCCATGATTTAAGACTACTGAATTAAAAAGAGTGGGATATATTTCTCACACTACAATTGAGTATTTTTCTCTTTTAAAACTACCATAAAATCACTACTAAGCATATTTATGTTCATATGAAAATTAAAGGCCTAAGCTTCCTGAAACATTTGAGCATCAAAGTAATAAAATTTCACCAGTAACCTGAAACACAGGAATCTATAAAAGCTCTTTAAATGTGTCCTTGAGACTACATATAAAAAGGCAGGCATTTTATTTCTATTCGTTCTTGGTATCAAATGATAATAGAAAGGCTGCTGCTACATTGTCACCAGAGCTACAGGTCAGTAGTACAAAAAGATTATAATTTCCTATTAAGTTCTTATGGGTAGAGACTTCTGTTTTGTGTCTTCACGTGGACAGAAAAAGCGGGATATAAATAAACATAATAATATTAATAATCTTATGGGCAGAGATCTAGCAATCTTTTGTGTGTGTATGTGTGCCTTAAAGTTGCCTAATGTATCTCATGGTTATTCTTGCTTACACAAGATGAGTTTGAAATAATATAATGTAAAGAGCATTCTCATCAATACAAAATGGCACCTTCTATCAGCTACCGCTAAAAAGTGCACATTAAAGTATACTATTGGTATTACAGGCAGTCCTCAAGTTACAAACAAGATAGGTTCTGAGGGTCGTTCTTCAGTTGAATTTGTATGTAAGTCAGAACAGATACAAGTTTAAGTGTAACTCCAGTCATATATATAAATAAGCTTCGGATAGCATAGAGAAGGCTTAACACCCCTGTGGTGCTTGTTTTGCTGTCTGTACCCATTCAGAAAATTTCACCTCACTTTCTGTCCCTGTGATAAATGGATTTTGAAAAACTTGGCTTGTTGTGGAAACAAAGATTGGTAATAAAGCTTCAGTTGAGACACTTTCCCATGATAACTCTTTCAGGAGTGAATCTCCTTCCAAGGGGTAGATTTCTCTAACTTCCTGTTGTCTCACCCTCATTCTTAATTATGAGTCGTTTGTAAATTGGATGTTTGCAACTCAGGGACTGCCTGTATTTATGGAGAAGAGTCAGCTAATGAAGAAAGGTAAACTTAATGCTAGTAAGAGATACACAATGCCAAATCCCAATGCAGGCAACTGCTAAAAGCTTCTTCCCGGTGTTTACACATTTCTGAATCAAGCGACCTAATTAATATACTTCTACAGAGTAAACAAACAGGATTAGATAACTGATTTATTTTGCAGACAAAATTGTGAATACCTAATTTGGATCTTCAGAATACAGAATTCTTGTAGAATTCATAGTTTCAGAATTTGACTATAACAAAGAAATGCTAGAGAAGATCACTCTTCTCCTCCCCCGACTCTCATCATATTGCATTATATGCTGGTGGAAAGCAACGCTACCCTGAAGCAAATAAGAGTAGATGAAAACCATAAATCATCACTTCCAAAGCTAATTTAGACTTGCTTCTGCCCTTCTGCCCAGGAGAAGGAACCTCTATGCCAAAGCACTTCCAGGTGTAAAGAGAGAGAAAAGAAGCAAAAGGAGAATTCAGGAACATTATTTTTTTTAAAAAAAATGCTGGCTTCAGTGCAGTCATATTAACTGTATGAATGCATGTACACATTTAGCATCCTTTATTTGAAATGCTTGATATCAGAAGGGTTTGGGATTTTGGATATTTCTAGGTGGAACCCAAGTCAAAACAGAAAATTCATTTATGTCTTATATACAATGTATATGCATATTCTGATGGTACTTTCACACAACATTTTGAATAATTGTGTGCATGAGGCAAAGTCTGTGTATACTCAACCATCAGAAAACAAAGGTGTCCCTATCTCAGCCACTCATGCAGACAATTTCAGAATTCCAGATAAGGGAGGCTCAACTTTGGGGGTTGAATTTAGAGTTTTACAAAGTAGAAAGATCATGTATACATATAATTTCACTTTAAATTGGAATATCTAAAAAGGTTTAGGAGAAAATAAAGTATAAACTTTTAAAGCAAGCACAAATTATCGTAGTTTCTATATACCTGGAAACATCGTAAATTGTATTTAAACTTAAGTTTTTCTTATGGAGTTTAACCCAGGGAGTCCAATTCCAATGTCAGTTTCAGTGGATTACATCATCTTCACATCAAAAATGTTGATTAAACATCCGCTCTGTCAAAACTTGATTGCTTCCACTATGTTAGCTATTGCTGCTATTGCAATGTAAATTGATAGAAAGGTTGGTAATGATAGTGTGAACAAATGATCAAAATTTGGTTGAAATGGTGCTTGCAGTTCTGGAGGAACTCTATTTTTTGTTTCTCATAGACTTAGTATGGGGATTTGGTTAACGAGTTAAAATTCACGAGTAAACATGTAGATTCAAAGAGTGATAGCTCACCAAGAAGAGCAGACATATTCTGAAAAATTCTCAGCAGTTCTGAGGTAAGGCAGGGACTATTTTCTAGTGTCACTAGCCTAGGGGAAAGGGAAAAATAAAATCAAACACACTGTAAAACACAATGTCCCAGAATCAAGAGAAACTACTAAAAAAACCATAATTCCACTCTGGTCAACTTTCAAGTTCAGCAGTTTCCACAAGTGTCACTCACGTTTATTATTTAAAACACTGGTGAAAAGTGCTAAAAATTTTATGCAACTGAGAAATTATCTCTTAAGCAGAAAAGAAGTAGAGGGAGGGGTAAATGTTCTTTCCACCAGTGTAACTCTAAAGCAGTGGTTCTCAGCCTGTGGATCCCCAGGTGTTTTGACCTACAACTTCCTGAAATCCCAGCCAGTTTACCAGCTGTTAGGATTTCTGGGAGCTGAAGATCAAAATATCTGGGGACCCACATGTTGAGAACCACTGCTCTAAAGTGATATGCTAATAAATTATTCTAAATTCTTGCCATACTCTACCTTTGCAATGTCTCAAAAACCCTTTCTACAGTTTCTGCTTCTTCCCAACCCTCTCCCTACTATCTGGAAAACATTAAGATAATAGACTTCCCTATTGTCCTATCCATGTTCTGAAGTGTCATTTTGTGGGAACCTAGAGTTCACTGACAGAGGAATTTTCTCCCTCTTAATCCTCATCTGTTGCATGTAAATACTGCACAAATGACAGATGGAAAAGGGTTGCTTATAGTATCATGTCAAGGTTATTACCACGATAAGTGATGTTACTTATTTAATTAATTTATATCCAATTTCTCCTCAGCACAAGATTCAAGTAGTTAAAAATATAAATTAAAATCAGATTTTAAATGAGATTAAAAATATTTAGAATATAATAAAACAAAGACACTGTAACATGCTTTGTGTAATCTTTGTAACCCTGTCATTTCTCCCTGGAAACCATGTCCTCTTAGCTGGCCTTGATCTTGGTTTGACTTTCCCTGTTTGCCAATGATCTTGAGAAAGAAAAAAAACCCCAAAAAAACAAAGAAACCTAAATTCCACAGTGAAATCACTTTAAAATCATCCAAATAAACCACTATATATTTTATGAATTTTAACATATGGCTTTTTATATACTACAGCATTTTATTAACAGCTGCATGTCATCACCCTTTTTGAAGTGGACTGTGGCATGACATTCTGCTATGCTTTTGTTGTCTTAATATTTGCAGTAAAATGTGCGCTGCAAAGCCATAAAGTTAATTTTTTTTCTTTACAATATGTTCTGTCTTCTTGATCCTTATGAAACAAATTGGAGCCAAGCCGATTTCATGAGCAAGAAGCCGTCTGATACTGCACTCAGCCAAATACAAGTATAGATTGTTCTGCTTTACTCTTGTAATAGCACAAAAGAAAATAAGACTTACCAGAGTTCCAATCCATCTTCTAGAAGATACACATGTGGAGGTTGAGAAACATCAGTGCTTAGTTGAATAACAGGGAGAAGGAATGGATAAAGATTCTTGCTATCTGCTCCTAAGCCCTATAAAAATAATGAAACACTGATCATAACATCCTGTTATTTTTTATTCAAGATAGATTGTTATAATTAAACAGATTATTAGAATTAAAAGAATTTTAGAACAGTAGAGTCTAAGCAACTAAGCACTGAAAACATTAGATAAGTGATTGAATATAAAATACAAAACAACATTTTACCAGGACATGTAATACAGCACTATATTCTTCAGATCAAAGAGTTGTGAGAAAAGAAGCTATTTTATTCCTTCAAACTACAGCTGCATATTTCAATTCTATCTGAAAACTGGAAGTGACTGGCAAGGAAGTAAAGTGTACATCACTACACACCCAGCTGTTCCCAGATGTTACAGAGTTGAGGATAATATTGGAGGAGGAATTATTACTACAGCCATGTACTACAGTCATGAGAGAATGCCTTTTCGAAAATTAAAAATAATTACAATGTGCCTCACATCTTTCTCTCACAATAGTTCTTCATATTTCTGTATAACAGAATTAGAAAGAATTAAGCTATACACAAATCAGAATAAATTATCCCGGAGAGAGCTAGGAGTAGAGTTAAATATATTCAATCTTCCTTGAGAAATTCAAAATTTGAACCTGGAGTTTGTGAACCTGTTACTCAGTAGTAAACGAAAGTTTTTAAATGTGTACAGTGGGACATCTATTTTTATGAAGCATATATAAAATTATTTCTTTATTTATCATATTTATACCCTGCCCTTCTCACCATATAGGCAACTCAAGGCAGGTTACATATTTAGGCAGCGATCCGATGCCATAAATAAGTACCAGATCTTCTCACTTAAACTACAATAGATACAATCTTCCACATATGGTTGCACTCCAATTTCCTGCAGCTATAGTTGATGAGGAAGAATGCTGGGAGTTGCACTATAATACCAGGAGAGTCATATGATTTCTACCTCTTATTTTAGAAAACAAAAATTTTAAAAAGGATATTTGAGGATAATTTGAGGAGATTTCAGGATAATTCTAGAAATTAAGTCTATGGTTCAAATCATAGAAGACATAAAATTATGGGGTCATCTGACAAGTAAAATACAAGGTTCATGGAGGGAGAGAGAGCCGATTGTCAAGTTCAGATCTTCAACAGCTTATAAGTATTTTTTGAGGGGCATGCATGCAATGAGTTTTAAAATTCCCTCCCTGAAATATACAGGAACAATTTAGGAGGAAAGAAAGGAAATGGAATACTTTCTCATTCTTCAGAACCATGTCAATTTACTATATATATAATTACATATACAATGCGATTTTCCTGCTTCTTGGCAGGGGGTTGGATTCTATGATTCTACATATAAGAGAAACAGTTATATCCAAAACTGGCAGCAAGTCCTAAAGCTAAGCATTTGGGAGTCTGAAAAAGGTATTCTGAACTGAACTATAAGTTGCATGTTCTAAACTGACCAGAGCACTCCTCTTATGAGGTTGGGGTACAATTCCAACATATTGCTGTAAATCCTGCATTATTTTATCTATTTTATCAATGATACAGATAATTCAGAAGCCAATAATAACAGGGAAGAAAAACAGAAGACTCAAATATCTTACCTGGACAAGATGAATTAGAGTAGTGAGGATAGCACATCTCAACATATTGTGCTCTTCACTTTGTTTCCAAAGGAGAGGTAGATATTGCACCAGGCATCCTACATAAGGCCTTATCTATAATGAAAATGCCATTTGATACATTAATGAATGTTTATAAATTAAGAACTCAGTTTGCACAAGTAAAACTTGGTGTTCCTCTCCGAGGATGATGATGATGATAATAATAATAATAATAATAATAATAATAATAATAATAGCGGAGCTAACTGTACCAATTTCTTGGTTAATCCTCTTTTTAACTATTTTTTTTGTTGTTTCAGATGAAGTGTGTAACTTTTTCAGGAGTCATTGACCCATTTGAGGTAGGGGGTATCAGGGCTCCCACACAATTATTAATCAGTCAACCAATACAGGAATTGTACTATAGTTTCATAACTCTATAATACACATCACAAATAAATAGGAACACTATAATGTGTAGGAAGACAGTGCTGGGTTGCTGTTATCTCTTGAAGGCACTGCTTGCTTGTTCAGGATAAGAGAAAACAAACAATGCCAGAGAAAAGATCTTGATAGCTTGTAGGCTTGTAATAAAGCTCTATGGAATGGGAGACCCTTAATGCTTTAATTTAAAATGGCCCCATTGCTCAAACAATCCAAAAGATCTATAGAACAGACAAAATTGTTTTCCCATTTTAATTAATATTATTATTGGGTTTATACTCCTACACACTTGGATGTGCCAAACAGATTTATCTGTTCAAGTTAACAACTTACTTGCATATTGACTCTTTCAATTACACAAGACAGAACATGAAGTACGTGCATCTTAGTATCACACTCTCTCACTTCTTGAAGAAGCTGAAAGAGCAGGGTAAACATAGATTCCAGATACTATAAAAGAAAAGAAATATTGGTCTGAGTTAGTAAGGACAATCTTATAGACCTTAACTGATTGTTCAGTTATTCTAGAAAACTGTCAATTTAAGTTTCCCAAGAAAAGATCTCTTTTCAAGGCACAAAAATCCTACAACATCTAATATTAGATTTTCTGTTGCATCGATTAGAACTATCAGCATGTAGTCTCTTTCTGCTCTAAGGACCACAACAATTCCATAATGCTCTATTAGTGCAGCCTGCAGCAGGCTAATAAGAGGAATAGGAGTGATATAAAATACTTTGAGTTCTACTCCTACGACTCCAAGAAAACAAACCAGAAGATCTTTCAAGAAAATGTAGAAGGAAATTCAGTTTTTGTTTGTTAAGAAACACTAGGCACATTCAGACATCAAAATCATAATGCAACAGGAGCAATATAACACACCACGACAGTTCAGTTCATTGTTAAATAGTATGACATATGAATATACCAGGCACAGCATTTTGGGTTGTCTCCCCTTACACAAGTCAGAGAAGAAAATATGCCAGGAGAAACTATGATTTCTCTGTAGCTTATCAGGAGGAAAACAAGCCAAAGTGATGAGGCTTGCCAGGTTGGGAGTTCTTGCTAAACTGAAAAGAATAGTCTCAGAGAGAATTTTGAACCCAAGAAAACTGACTTTTGGTAAGCAGATTTACTGAAGATCTAAAATACCTGCATTACCTTGCCCATCCTTTTAAAAATTTAGTGCAAGGCATTTGCATATTTCTTCATCCTATTACATTCTATCCTAACTCCCACAACTGCATAAACATGATTTAAACCTGAAGCTTTAATACCACTCAGTATTGAATCAGAGGAAGTGGACTTATATCCACAAAAGTGCATGCTACAATAAAAACTAGCCTTAAAGGTAAATTGCTACATTAAGTTTTGCAGTGTGAAGATTTTAAATATTACGAAACCTAAAGGAATACTTTCATTGAGCAACATTTTAACATATATCCTTGTATTGAGCCATTTATCAGCTCTCATAAAGAAAAATACTTACTGGCAAGAATTGGTCAGTTCTAAATTCGAAGTCATCCACAGGTAAAAAGCAGTTAAGAAAAACTGAATTCTTTGTAATGAGTATTTTGAAATAAGTGCTATAAAATCAATAGCATTTTAAAGATCTGGTCATTCAAGAATACCTTAAGTACACAAAAGGATATTAAGTTTCAAAGTTGTAGCTGTCTCAATACGAACCTGAAAATATATATGAAAATGTATATTTTTAAAAAACTGAACCAAAACACAAACAGGGATGCATATTCTGATGATTTATACAATATTTTTCTTTCAAAATGATCTTGGTTTTGAAAAATTGCTCCTTGTGTACATTAAATACATTTAACATATTCACATGTATTTATTTTTATCAGAAATATCTTTATATAGACAAATTCCATGATTCTTTACAAAAGTCTTATAAAGCCAATATATCATAGTAATATAAAGTAAAGGAGACTTTAAACTAAGTATCTCAATGTAATAATAAGAAAAAGACACATTATCTGTAAAACACTTAAAACATGACAGTGGTGAGGTCTGGTCATTCCCCAGGGTGGATGCCACCACAGAGAAGACCCACCTTCATATATTGTATACATAGAGACATCCCTCGACATAAACTAGTCCTAAATTATAAAAGAGATCGTATACTATTATAAACACTTGTAGTCAAGCTCAAAGGCATGAAAGTCTTAAGTCTTTACCACATGTATAAATATGAGAAAAGGGACCCTTATATGCACTTTATGCTAATACTCCAGCTTCTGAATCAGCCTTGGGGCACATCTGCACTGACACTATAATGTACTTTAGAACTGTTTGGGGAAGAACTGGTTTCAATGCAAGGGTGATTAGAACTGACAGATCTGCAACTGCTTTGAGGTCAGGCAAGTGATCACATTAATCACAGAACCAGGCTCCAAACTGCTCTCTGTGGGTCCGTCCATTCCCCCTGCCCCCCATTTTGGGGAGGGATGAGAATGGGTACTTCAGAGAAACATTGGGTGCAAAAAAGGGAAAGTTTAGAGCAGAGATAACCCTATAGTTGTCTCGTGATGTTTTGTATTGATGTTGTTCACCGCTTTGAGTCGCCTGAGGGCTGAGAAAAGCGGTATATAAATAAAGTAAATAAATAAATTGCCATTCCCAGGGGGGCAATTAGCCCCCTGCTCTCCAGCCATGTCCTTGTTGGGTTGTTTTAAGATTTTTAGCTGTATGGCCATGTTCCAGAAGCATTATCTCCTGTCGTTTCGCCTGCATCTATGGCAGGCATGCTCAGTCTGTTGGAAACTAGGAAAATGGGATTTATATATCTGTGGAATGTCCAGGGTGGGAGAAAGAACTCTTGTCTGTTGAAGGTTGGTATGAATGTTTCAATTGGCCACCTTGATTAGCATTTAATGGCCTAGCAGTTTCAAGTTGTGGCTTCTTACTGCCTGGGGGAATACTTTGTTGAAAGATAATTAGCTGTCCCTGATTGTTTCTTGTCTGGAGTTCCACTGTTTTTGAGTGTTGTTCTTTATTTACTGTTAAAGTTTTAGAGTTTTTAAATAGCCAGATTTTGTTTGTTTTCATGGTTTCTTCCTTTCTGTTGAGATTGCCCACATGCTTGTGGATTTCAGTGGCTTCTCTGTGTTGCCTGACATGTAGTTGTTAGAGTGGTCCACAGCCTGAAAAACTTACAACAATCCAGTGAGTCTAGCCATGCAAGCCTTCAACAATACATGTCCTTGGTACTTTTCTGCAGCCTTCGTTCTGAATTCTGTATTGCGCTTTAGAAGGGATGAATGTCTACACTGTGCTTTGAATTTTGTGGAAGCCATTCTGGGATACCCTGGGATCTGTTGCAGTACATTATTTGACTTAACTTGGACTTTTCTGCGAATTTTAAAAATGCATGTATATCTTTAAATGGGCCCTACAGTTTGCATTGGCAGAATGAGTCTCAAAGGTGTATTATAGTGTTACTATAGATTGGGCCTTAATTGTCCCAACACAGTATATTAATCAAATCTTAACATTACTAATCATTGTCCTCTCAAGTATATGCCATCAAAGAGTCTAAAAAGGTTTACGTCCCCTGTCCCCTAGAAAAAAAAACACCACTTTCTTATTTGCAGCACTGACTATTTTGCATGCTATATATAGTACCTGTTGCCTGGATCCACCAAAACAACCTCCAAGTAAAACTCAAATGAGCTCTAATGTCACAGAGACATGGAGACATTTGAATTACTCAAACATCTTGTCCACATTTTCAGGTTTCAAAAACTGATCCCACAAAACTGTCCAAGATAGTACACTGAAATCCTCATTCTGCATTAAGGCCAACAGAAGACAAGTGAGAGACTCCTTCAAATGCCTTGTAAAGTCATAGTACCAGGCCTTTAGGAACTGCAACAATCCAGTGATCAAAACAAATGTTAGAGCAATCTCTATTGTAACTTGAAAACCTCTGCTGAAATGAAGGTGAGGAAGATAATATCTTTATGGATCATAGTGACATCTCCTTCCTTCCATGCTTTTAGAAGCATCAATCTGGAACCTCACTGCCACCTAGTTTGTCCACTGTAATTTAAGTAATAAATTGTAACTGGCTTCTGATCTGTGATTCAATCATGGATATCATTCTTGCTACAGACCACATTATATCTGAAATAAATGGTAATTGGAATGAACTGCATAAATAGCAACCAAAATGGCACTCAGCTTTCAAAGTTAAGGACAAAGGTGAAGTGTATTTGAAATTTACATTCTTTGTTTGGTACTGATGATACTCTGGCTCAGGAGAGATAGAAAAAAATTAATATTGTGAAATAACGGTGTGTTGGGAAATAATTCAGTGCAATATAGGTTTGCTACAAGAATGATATGCCTTGCAGCATGTCTTATCTTTTTTATTAAAAATGTGACCCTATTATGCAGCATTTCTTCCTGCGATTTGAATTACTTGCCAGCTAGAAATACCAATTCAGATGCTGTGAACTGCATTACAGCTAAATCTTCTAAATTTAATTCCGTAACAGAACACAACCTTAACAGATATTGAAATAAATAAATAAATACTCGGGTTGAAAAATACAGAAGTAAACGTCTATTGTTCTCTCAAATACAAGCCAAATGAAGAAATAAAAGCTATAAGCATTAGATGAACATACACACACACACACACACACACACACATATAGATGCAAAGGTTTAACTATGGAATAAAACTACAAGGAACTAAAATCCAGCTTTCTTTGCTTAAGATACTGCACAAGTCATCTGGCTCTTAAACATACCTGTCTACAGATTGAAAGAGAAAGAGAGGTAAATGATATACAATATTTGTCAAGGAGGCAGTGATATACCTACCACTAAGTCTTGGTCTTGAAGCAAATTACGGATTGCTTCATAGAGCATAGGTCTTAAGTCAGACTTGAATTTCACAGAAATCCACTGTCCAATTAGCCAGATTACTCGCCGACGTATTGGTTTATACCTTTGAAGTATAAGAACAATTATTGTTTGTGGTCTGGGTTACTAACATTAATTGAACTGAACTGCTTAAATGTCATTGACAAACACATTTGATGCAAACTTATAATTCTGACCCACAAAATATGAACACATCTTTAAAATAAAGAGTTCTTGCCCATTCTGCCTCATTCCCTTTCAGGGGAGTCATTCCATACTTTAATTTTTAAAAATTATTTGGCTTCAGTATCAAAGAAAAAAACAAATAAACATACCTGCTATGGGTGACTTGCAATTCTGCTAGTAGTTGGTTTTTAAACCATTGATCAAAATCCACACTGTCAAATAGCTCATATGCTGCCAATCCAACTGCATTATACACTGAAGAGATAAAATGTATTTTAAAATAGCTTTGTTTTCACAAGGAATATTTGTTCATCATTATACACACACAGTTACTTGAAAGGGGAGGGGTGTTTCTGTTTTCATTTGGCAGAGATTCCGCCCATTGGCTACAATAGGAAACTTCAAAGGCCATTTTAAGGCCTATCTGCATGACGTCTACCTCAACTGTCAAGTTTCAAAACAATTCACCAATCTACTGATTTTTTAGAATTATTTTTTAAAATAAGACATGCTGCAAGAATTGTAGTCGCCGCTTGTGTCTATTCTCAGCCAATCAGAGCATGGATACCACCAAGCTTTTTACTGGCTGAGAGACACACAGAGAGAAAAACTTCAATTCCCATCATGCTCCCTATGGCCACCCTATGCAAGTGCCACTGGGAAAGGGAGCGCCCAGGCCCTCTCTTGAGGAGGAGGTAACTTTCCAAGAAAAAATGGAGGAGGCTTCTTCTGCCGGGGAGAGAAAAAGATGCCACAGATCCCCCTGCCTCAGGTATTTTGTAGACTTAACTCTTTCCGAAATATTGTCTCTCTGAATCAGTTTCACTGGTCTTTTTTCCCCTTTCTGTTTTTTGGAAATTTAACGAAAACGGTCCTCCGAAAAGTACAATTTTTTTTGTTAACAGTGATTCAGGCCCAAGACTATTGAAAACCTTTATGTTTGGTGACAGAAAGGAGGGGATACTGAGAGCATCACAAAACCTGTCTTGAGGAAGTAAAGACAATAGAAGATTTGCTTTGCTCTGAAAAATTGTGTTTTTAGAAGCAGACAACTTTATGTGAAGAAAATGATGAAATGATCTCTGGAAAATGCACACTGTCTCTAAACAAGGAAAGCCTATTTAACTATCACAGCCAATAGACCTAAAAACTATCTGATCTTCTTAGAAACAGTCCAGGCAAGGAAAAGACCACCAATCTCTTATCTAATGGTTACTATTTTTACAACCACTGTAAATTTGTGATTAACATTTTGCTAAATCTAGCTGGAAATAAAAAATGATGTTTTGCAGACCAATCCTGGGGTGGGGAAACATTCTAAATCTCTTCTGGTTGACTTCTGGCTGCTTAACATTGTTTATCCTATTATTTATTTTAAGATTACAGGTGGTTTAAATGTCAGTTATTATTAATACTACTACTACTATTATGTTTATTTATATCACACTTTTTCTCTCCACAAAGAGACTCAAAGAGACTTAAATTGAAAACATTTCAATACAATTTAAAATCTAAAAATATACAAACATTAAAACAGAATTAAATATCAATGGTATTAAAAGATTCACAGTTAAAATCCATAAAAACACAATCAGAGCTAAAAACCACAGAACCCTCTGACTTGATCTTACAAACTTCTTTAAAACCATTCCTGAATAAAAAGGTTTTCTCCTGCTGCTGGAAGGACTTCAGGGAGGAGGGCATTCTGGCTTCCCTGGTCAAAGAGGAGTTCCAGAGTTGAGGGGCACACACTGAGAAGGAACGGCCTTTTTCTGTTCCCACCAACCGAGCTTGAGATGGAGGTAGGACCAAGAGAAGGGCCTCTCCTGAAGATCTCTGGGCCCTGGCAGATTTGTACAAGGAGATGCAATCAGCCAAAGCCAGGACCTGAGCTGTTTAGGGCTTTAAACAAGTTAAGAAACAAGTAACATTCAAATTTGAAGTAGAAATTGAATTTACCGGCATCTTTAATCAGTAGAGTTTGGGTATCATCCACATTGGTGGGGCCTGAAATACAGCAAATGCACATTTAAAAGTAAAACAAAACAAAACAAACAAAACAATTCAGCAAGAAGAGTAATAATACAGAAAAGTGTCTTTCATTAAATATATGACACAGCCATGCTCCTGTTGCAAACGCAAAAAAGTGTGCAATGATTTTAAAGAAGGAATAAACCTTCAAATAGAAAAGACAAGTACCAGGAAACAGAATGTGATTTGTACATTGGCAAAAATATCTCTTTGCTAAGCGCCCCTCCCCCAACACCAACGGCCACTCTGGGGCCAGAATAAAGAAGGGGAGCCGGGAGGACGTTGCCATCTTGTCCCCTGTGACATCAGCGCCCCTCCCCCAACACCAACGGCCACTCTGGGGCCAGAATTGTTTTTATACTATGTCTTGAATTTTGTTGTTCCTATGTTGTACACCGCTGTGAGTCGCCCCTGGGCTGAGAACAGCGGTATATAAGTAAAGTAAATAAATAAATAAATAAGTCTGACAAAATCAAATGTAGGGTAGTTTCAGATGCTTGTATAACTATACAAGAAAAGAATTTGTGTTGCTTGTGTAACACAAGAAATAATTTATTGGGACACATAGTAATTCAGATTGTTAAGAATATTTTCAATCTATTAGAATAGAAAGTTTTGTTTCCACACTGGCAAAATATACTTATCTTCACTAAATGACTGACTTTAGGGACAAATGTTTACTATCTTTTTTTGGTCTTTATTATTATTACTACTACTAGTACCACCATTACTATTGAGTGTGTCTGCTTTCAAGTCATTTGTCAACTTATAGCAACCCCATGAATTTCAGGGGGCTTTCTTATGCAAGAAATACTCAAGAGGTTGTTTTGGCACCACCTTTCTCTGAAATATACTATTAGAATCATAGACCACAATGGACATCTAGTCCAACTCCATACCATGCAGGAACACGCTATGAAAGCACACCTAACAGATGGCCATCCAGTTTCTGCTTTAAAACCTTCACAGAAGGTGACATCACCATGCTCCGAAGCAGCATATCCCACTCTTACCACCAGGAAATTCTTCCTAATGTTTAGGGGGAAATTCTTTCCTGCAATTTGAATCAATTGCTCCAGTGTGTCCTAGTCTTCAAAGCAACTGAAAACAAACTCAATCTGGCATCCTTTAAAATGGTTAAACATGGCTACAATGCCCCCTTTTAGCTTTTTTTTCTCCAGTCTAAACATACCCAGCTCCCTAAGCTGCTCCTCTTGGTTTCCAAACCTTTGGCCATTTTGTTTACCCTTCTCTGAACACATCCCAGCTTGTCCAAATCCTCCTTGGTGCCCAGAACTGGACACAGTGTTCCAAGTGATGTTTGACCCAGCCAGAATATAGTAGGAATGTTACTTCCCTCAATCTCGATACTATTCTTCTATTGATGCAACCTAGAATCACACTGGCTTTTTAAGCTTCCACATCACAAAGTTAACCCATGTTCAGCTTGTGAACTACTAAGACTCCTAGATCTCTTTCACATGGACTGCTTTCAAAACAGGTGTCACCCATCCTGTTTCTGTGCATTTCACTTGTACTGCTTTAGTACTGCTTTAGTATCATATATTTCTCCCGGTCGAAATACATTTTGTTAGTTTTGGCCAGGTTCTCTATAAGGTTATTTTGGATTCTGATCCTGTCCCCTGGTGCATTAGCTGTTCCTCCCAATTTGGTATCATCTGCAAATCTAATAAGTTTCCTTTCTATTCTTTCATTCACATTACTGAAAGAACAGTCAGCCCTGCATTGATTTATTTATTGTATTTATATACCGCTTTTCTCACCCCTGGGGGGATTTAAAGCAGATCACAACATAATCAATGGCAAAATCCAATGCCCTGCATGTATAACACAACACATATCAAAACAATCACATATAACAATAGATTTAAACCTTGCAGTGATCCCAAGGTTATCTTTAACTACTTCCATATTCCCACATTCCTGTCATTCACCAAATGCCTTCTTGAATAACCAGGTCTTAAGTTGTTTCCTAAATGCTAGGAGGGAGGGGGTCGATCTAAGCTCGAAGGGGAGGGAGTGCCACAGCTGAGGGGCCACCACCGGGATGGCCCTGTCTCTTTCGTCCCCGCCAATTGCACCTGCGAAAGGGGCAGGACCAAGAACAGGACCTCCCCAACAGATCTTAGTGTTATAGCTGGATCATAAGAGAAGATGTTTTCAGATAGGAATCATTTAGGGATTTATAGGCTAAAGCCAGCACATCCACATACTTTTTATAGTCATAGATTCAACAATTCATGGCTTGAAAATATCACCCCACTCTAAAAAAAAAAAATCCGAAAAGCAAACATCAATTTGGTATTTTATATGACAGATGCCATTTTATTATGACATTATATATAATGGGACATGAGCATCTATATTTTGGTATCCATGGGGGCTGAGGGTGGGAGGGTCCTGGAACCAAACCCCAGCAGATACCAAGGGCCCATTCGGTTCAATAAATGTTGTGTCAAATAACTCAGTGGATAGCCTGCCTGTTGTGTTGGGATGTATGACAATGCCTAGAGAGTTAAAATGGGGCTCATCAGGTAGCACATTGATATTAGGCTTTGTTCAAAGTAGTCTCTGGATAGGCAAAGCAATAAAGTTTGATTATCAAATTACAAAACTCTCCTGTAAATCACACAGTGTATCTATCAATTCTATTTGAAACTCAAAGGCTCCTTTGATGATGGAAAACAAAATAATTATGCAGCTTTTTTGTTAACAAGATTATTGATTTCTGCTAATTCATAAATGAATTGCTTTTTTGCATGAAATGTAATTAAACCAAAAGACTTCAATGAGCCCCATAAAAAAATCCATACTAATGCTATCTGGAGAGCATTTTAGAGGTAAAGTGTGGCAGCTTATTGCATTTCTTCACTACACTTCCAAATTGCAACCCAGAACCACTTTTCAGGAAAATGTTATGACTATCTAGTTTATAGTATGAAAGATAAGTGTTTACAATAACTGCAAAATTAACATTCAGTATTTTACTGTACAAGTCATTATCATTCTATATACTATATAATCTTAATCAAACTAAATAAGTACCTTGTAGAGAGTGAACCATTTCTAGAAGAACTGGAGTAAGAGTCTGATTATATTCATGGAAAATATCAATGAAGAGCACTTCTGTACATGGCTGAAAATAAATTAGAACATTTTATTATAGGAGGCAAGAATAGATTGAGCAAATTAGTTTTAAAAAGAACACTGCTAAACAGGACATGAAACAAATGCTCAAAATATTCAGCAATTTAATGTCAAAACAGAAGCAAAGAAATATAAAAATTATTATAATCAATTGGAACAGAACATTCCAGTTTATCAAGGTATGAGGTATAAAGTTTATTAACTACTGAAAATATTATTAGTACTGTTGCAGTAGAGAAAAAATATTGCATAAACATTGTTCTGGAATAGGATAAAATCATGAGTAAAACTAAACAAAAGTTGGAGGTCAGATATTTATGCCTCTCAATATGCTATCACTGGCAGAGCATATTCCTATCTGTTGCCTATCTCTATTTCAATCAGGCTCAAGAACATTAATTTAGGAGTTTACTTTGCTTATTTCCTTATCTCCCAGCAAGGACCTGCACCAATGATTGCTTTTGTAGCTCCTGAAGGCAAGGCATAGAGCTTCAACAACACTGGGCCAACAGGGGAGGCTTCATTTCCCTTCCTCGGCTGTGTAGCAGCCTTATCATTCCTAGACTTCCCCAACTGCTGTTTACACTTCTGTTTACCTTCCAAAATCGCTCATTCTTGTGCCTCATTCAGACACAGGAGGGAAGAAACGTATTTTTGCTAGAAATCAGGATATTTGATGAGCTTTTTGTTAAAAAAAAATTTCAAAGTGGGTGTGAACTGGAGCTCGCATCAAAATGGGTTGTAATCTCTGTGTAGAGGGGGCCTGAGCCATGCCTGTATTAGGCACCAACTATTAAGAACCAACTGTTTGCATATGGAAGAAAAAAATTGGAAAGAGTTGTATGTGTGTGTGTGCTGACAAAATTACCATCTACCAGCTGCAGAAGGCCACCTTACTGGGATCTGCACACATTATTCGCCGATACATCACACAGTCTTAGACACTTGGGAAGTGTCTGACGTGTGATCCAATACAACAGCCAACAGAGTGATCTTGTTTGCTGTGGACTTATCTTGTTGTGTTTCAAATAACAACAACAACAACAACAACTTTATTTTTATTCTGCCCTATCTTCCCAAGGGGACTCATGGCGGATTCCAGCATAACAATGGCAAACATTCAATGCCTACATAAAACCCATGATACTACATAAAATCAAGGAAACCCCCACATATAAAAGTAACATTAAAGTCTAACATCAAATTAAGACCTAACATCAGTAAATTAAACCTGACATCAATAAATCTAAACAAAACATCCGCATTAGTGTACAACAGCCAGCTAGGGTTCACAAAACGGTATGAGTTGGTTATGTAGTCAAATGAGGTCATTGGGCTATAGAATAGAAGGTTTGACATATATCAGTGTGCATTGCACAGTATATGGACTGGGCTGTATCCAGTTTCTAGGACTGAATGCTTTGTCATTTTGTGGGAGCAGGTTCATAGACTGTATTGTAACTTCTCAAGATCATGAGTTAAACCCATTTCCAACAAAGAAATATGATCTCACATTATCTGCAGTTTGCCTACCCTGATACTGTATTTCCAAGAATCTCCTCCTGTTTCTTCCACAGCTGCCGCAAAGAAGCAAGAAAATACAGAATTAACAGAGGAATGCAAGAAGTGGTGGTCGAAAGATCCAAGAGTGAAGCAGCTGCCTTGTACAAAATACTTCTGGGCTCATGTAGGCAAGACAAAGGGGAGGTAAGAGCAATAATGTAAGCCTAATTTTGCTTCTTTAGATGTTTTCTTTCCTATTGGAATCAAGGGAATGAATATTATGCATCCACTAGCTTGAAAGCTGATAGGTTATGTATGTTGTTGTTGTTCATTCGTTCAGTCGTCTCCGACTCTTATGTATATGATTTTTGTATATTGATTTTTGTTATGTATATTGATTTTTAATTCTATGGATCAGGATACATTGCCTCCCAGCTCTATGTATAACGTTGCTCTCAATGTACTCTCCCTTCTGTTTTTTGTGCCAGTGGAGGGGCAAAGACTTCCAAGGTCTCTGGGAGGGAATACATGGGAAGTATTTGAATTTGTTTTCCTCATCCCATAATAGGCCTCCCTTTCTGTAAATAGATAGAGAAAGCTCAATGTATTCTATAGCTCTTGGAATGTTTTTCATGGGACCAAAGGGAGCTTAAGTATACAACATTTTTCATTTTAGTATCATACAGATACACAATTTACATTAAAAAGGGAATATCTGTTCATACAAAGTGTATCTCAAAATGCTAATAATAGTGGCAAAGCCCTACATATACTGATAGTGTTTACTTTATTTTTATTATAAAAAACACTGAAATAAAGTAAGACCAAAAGATTCATTGATTCCTTACTAAAGCCTTCTGGATCTTCTTCCCACATTGTTAACTCTTCCTTGGTTAACAGGAAATACTGAGTGACTAACCGCCTGCATATCTCAGTTAGAGTTGGATATGTGAAGAATGACGCCTTTATTTTATGTGCTTCAAGAGTTTCAGGGCTGCTGTCTGCAAGAAATAGTTTATATGAAATAAATGTACACTTTAATATGGAATCACAAAGCAATAAATAACTATCAATATTTAAAATAAATGTCAAATATTAAATGAGCCAAGTTACCTTCTACATTTTTGGATGGCTTGTAAGCATAATTTTTAACAATCATTTTGATCAAATTCATGCATTGGACAATAAATCGTTCAAACACAACTCCTTCGCCAGCCTCTGTGAAAACATAGCTTACAGCAAATTCCAATGATCTCTGAATTAGTGATGTGAATGAAAAAGGATGTTGGTCCAAGAAATCTAAAAGCTGGAAGACATTGAACAGAATGATATAGTAAAGATGAACCAAAATTCAAGAACAAAATAGTTGCAATAAGGAAAAATATTATAGCAAAACAGGGCCAAATATTTCCTATATATTATCTGATGCAAACCTTTGGTAGTACCACAAATGTAAACAATTCTCATCTTAGTAAAACAACAAATGGGCACTGACTTCAAATAACAAGCCAGAATTTCAGATAATTTATTACTATTATCCTTTATTTATATAATGCTATCTGCTCCCTACAATCTGCCCTAAACACTTAGGTCCTCTGGGGCCAGCTACCCCAGCCTGCCAGAATTCGACTGGCAACCATCACCCAAATGACTTTTTCATCGGCCGCCCCACAAATGTGGAACAACCTGCTGAAAGAGATCTGACAGCTTAATGAGCTGACGGAATTTAAGATGCAACTGGAGACCTATCTCTTCCAGCAGACCTATCCAGTCAGTTTTAATCGTTTTAAATAAGCATCTTGTGTTCGCTATATTTCAATATTTGTTCTGCGTATTTTAATATATGTATTTTGTAGAAATACTTTTTAATATGTATATTTTATATAATATTTATGATGATTATGTGTTTTAGCTATGTTGTAACCCACCTCAAGCCACAGGGAGAGGCAAGTGAAAAATAGAATTATAATTATTTATCATTGTACATGGCACTGTAAAAGTACAGCAGAAACAAAACAGTTGCCTGGCTTAATCTAACTAAGACATGACACAAATGGAGTTATTGTTACAGTCAGGTCATGGTGCATCCTACCCAACTGTAACCACTTGATTCCTCCCACCAGCAAAAGCAGCTCCAATAAATAGCTAGGAAGAACTTTACATTACACTACAACCTGCTTCTATTTCTTTGTGCCAACATGGTGCTCTTTAATGAGTTCATTAGAATAGAGAGGATAGCACTTCAGAATTTTGTTCCTGATTTTGTTCCTCACAGCCATCTTCAGGGTATCATTTGTTAGGGGCATGAAAAAAAAAACAGGATTTCTTCATATATAACATTATGATTTTTCCTCCAGTGAAATCCCTGATTAGATAGGCCATTCCTATTAGTAGGCAGAACCGAGTGGGAGCAATCAAGCAACACACACCAGTTTGCTGACTTGTGAACTAAAAACAAAGGCTCTCTGGAATTATGATTTATCATTTTGTGAAGACAAGGCCTGGCTTCTCATTCACTTCTATTTATTTCCATTTTACAACTCCACTTTAATTTTTTACTTTACACCCAATTTAAATCTTCTGTTTTTTTAAT